>NC_057890.1:18091067-18391067 GCF_019740435.1 Gambusia affinis | reverse complement strand
TGATATATTATGCTTCCAGCAGTCTAATGAGGTTCTGATTGGCCGGAGGAAAGACGAGGTCATAAAGATGGAGAGGGTTTAATAAGACCACCAGCTGGGAAACGAGAGGCGATGAAGAGCTTCAGTCAACCTCCTGGAAATCTGCTGAGTCTCCTTTATTTCTCCTGTCATGTTGGTTCTGAGACTTTCATACAGCTTTTATGCCAGGATTTGATCAGTTTCTGAAATAAAGATTCAACCCGGCACAGCAGAATCAACGGGGCGACTATTGAAATTTAATGAGTGACGCTGGGTATGTTGAAGTTATTTCATGTTTTTACCCATAACTGGAGTTTTAAGGGAAGAATTGACGTTGAAAATAAATGAAACAAGAAAACGCTGCGATGGCAGGACTTAGAAGCAGAAGGGAAAACTCTGCAAATGGGGAAAAAAACAAATATAAAACATTGGTAACTCCTCCAGACCACTAGGGGGAGCCGACCAACAAGTCGTATGGACTGGATGTTGTGATTTTAATTGGAAGAAAGTTGGAGACAGGAAGAAAAGTTAAGTTATTCTTCATGTCATCGACCGTATTGGAGAACAGCAGCATGTTTACGAAGGTAATGTTACCTACTCAAGACTCCGCCTAGTGGCCTGGAGCATATCACCAGAATTATTGCAATTTTACTATGAGAAAGTTTATGACAAAATCTTATATTAGAATATTTGCTATAATATGAAAAAAGCCATAATGAGTCATATTACCAGAATAAAGTCGTAACAATACAACAATAAAAATTAAACCAACATTAGGAAAATGTAGTAATTTTATGAGAACTTCTTGGCAAAAAATTATAAAATATTTAACTTGTAAAGTTATACATTGGAATCAATTTTACAAATATGGAAAAAAATATATTTTTTATTATTTTACAGTAAAAGGAATCGCTAAATTAATCACCTCCAACTTTTCTTTCATTAAAATAACCTTTTCTGTTCAGTTTTACAGTTTTTTTATGGTAACATTGCATCATTATTCTGCTGATATTGTGACATTTTATTTGTAGTAAAGAATTCGTCTGTTATTTTCAACCATAACCATAAATTTTCCTGAAGACTCTCTGATAAAAACACAAAATGCTGATTTTACCACCTCCCTGTCTGGGAAGTGACATTCGGCTTCACATCTCGGCTCAGATGAGTTTGAAGTGAGTTTCCAAACCCAGAGATCCCCTGCTGCTGTGACAGGATCTCTGAAGACGGTTTGTGATCTAAACCCGGCAAAGGAGCGAGTTCAGGCTGCTCTTGGAGGAAAGGCGGATCGGCTGCCATGATGGCGGTTCAAAGCTGTCAGAGAGGGAAGATAAACACCAGGTTCTCTCTCCTGCTGTGCAGAAGCACCTGAGCAGGTGTTTGTACAAATTGCAGGATGGAGGTGTTGGTTTCTGAGAGAACTCTGCTGATATTTCAGGATTGGAAACCGTTACTCACAGTTCCAGCTGAAAATAAACCAGTGTTGCACGTCTACTAGCTAAAATATTTATCATCTCAATGCGAAACATGTTGCTAATGCTAATGTTGCCCACATTTCTGAAAAGCTCCATGAAGGATCACAGCTTGCTGAACCTGAATAACAGATTAAAAACTACAAATATCCTCCTTGTTGAGCTCATGTGTATTTATTTAAAAACTTGATCAGATTTCTCTCCAATGAATGTGGAACAGTGTTTTCTTATTTTATGGATGTCAAAAGCCGCCCCGTTGGCACGGCAACCGTGTTTTACACCACAGCATCGCTAGGGAGGAGGGCTGTAACTTTTCACTTGTATAGAAAACATTTGAGAGCAATAAATCAGATGAACTGCAGGAGCCAACGTAACGCTCAGCTTCATGGTTGTTCAACAGCCGTTATATGCAATAAATCATTAATTGGTGTAAACATTACCGAGACCCAAAATGCAAATATAAAAATATTTGTGGACAAAAAGGATGTGATTTGGGTCAAGATATTGGCATTTCAACTCCTTTAAATGAAATATGTGGTGTCGGAGACTAAAACGCTCCGGAGGAATGTTGTGGATGTTGACGGCCAGCGTGTCGAGGTTAAAGGAGTTCATGTTTTTATTGGTTTATTGGTCCGGCTGGTCCTGGATCAGCCTCATCTTAACTGGTAATAATCCCCATCACTGTGGAGGTACAGTGATGAAACTGGCTGCCTGATCAGATTTGAAATAATTTATACTTTTCACCAGATTTCCAGAAGATCACAGCAGCTTTTAAACTGTAACATAACATGTTTGAGTCACTAAATCTCAGTAAAATCATCTGAAATGGTTTTTGCTTGTTAAGGTTGTAAATGGAGTTTATAGGTGCAGAAATAAAGCGTTTCATCAAGGCCATCTACAAGATGTGCAATTCATTAAATCAATAAGTTTTTAATGAAATAAAACTCTTTAGTGAAGGTGAAAGTTTGACATTTCTCAATAAATCAGAGTTATGAAGGAAGGATGAGTAATATGATATAAAACCATCCACATAAAAGAGACGGTCAAACCTGGATCTGATTTCTGACCCAATAACTAAAAATCTCAGAAAGATTTATTGTGACTTTTTGGACCAAAACTGCATTTTTCTGCAGAAATCTGAACTTCTCCATGCAGGAATGTGTCCCTTCTTTTCTTGATTTGGTCGACTTTTACAATTATGGAGGAAAAATATTGTTTTACATCATTTTTTCTTTGGAAAAGTGGCGCTGCAGTTAAGAAAAATCATCAGGGAATCTGATAACTTCTTGTTGTTTCAGGTTTTTAAAGCAGATGGAAATCCAGACGTTTCAGGTTCGATTTAATGTTGCATCTAAAAACAAAAAAAGAAAAACGCTGAAAGATTTTTGTCTAAGAAATAAAAAAAATAAAACCTTTACTTTTTTCTGCACAGATTTTGATTTTAGTCTTTATATTTAATTATTTACATCTTTAGTATTTTTATTTCTCAGCAGAAATCTTGCAGTCAGTTGACGCTCCGGGCTAAAGATGGTCGTTTTTATTTCTGAATTTATCCTCCAATTCTGGATAAATCAGAGGAGATTGTTGCTTTAAGACTGAAAAGTCTTATTGTTACCCTTGATTTTCTTGTTTAATGAATTGAAGTGACAGAGAAAAACCTACAAATCTAGTTTGTGTTACAAGTTAAACATGAATAAATATCCAAACCATGGATATTAGAATTGGCTGCAATGCTAATATGGTTTCTGTTGTTTGTATTAATGGATGTTAAGATATATTTGGTGTTTGAGCTGTTAAAATAGTCAGATATGAGTTCTTAAGAGGAGGTTTGAAGTATTTGTGGTTCCAAACCCCCTGAATATTTTTGGTTTTCTGTATGTTTACATTCTGCTCTGTTGAAATCAACAGTTTTTCTGATGGTGAATCAGTGAATCTTTTCTCTCTCAGCTCTCAAACTGTTTTTCTTCTAAAAGGTAATTTAGCACTCATCGTCACAGAGAGCAGAAGCTGCATCTAAAGCTGTGTTTTTATCCATCATGTCAGGAGGTTTTTATTTCCTCAGCTGTGTAATTAGAGGTTATTTTCTGTGGGAGATTGTTTGTATCTGCTGCCATATAAGTTAATATTTTTCTGGTTTATTTCTATGCTGTCCAGCTGCAAGAAAATTGATTTTGCTTTAAATTCTAATTATTGGAAATGTGCTTCCTATTGTAAATTATTCATGAGTAGAAACTGAATCAAGCTGAAACTGTGCTCTAGGAGATTTTCCTCCTGATGATTTAAAATTAGTTTGTTTTTCACTTGAGTTGGATGATGGTCTGTATTAGTGAGGCTGGGACAAAAAACCCCTGTAATTTAAAGTCCTAATAACCCAAAGCTATGATTGGTTTGAAACTACCGCTACAATTTATGCCACTGTTGGATACAGAAAGTAGCATTTTATATAACCTCTCAGTCTCAATCTGTATGTGCAGCAACATATCTGAAGCATCACTGCATACATTTTTACAGTCCTGGAGAATTTTGTGCATCTGACTTGAAAATATTTTTCATTTTTGTAGCTTTTTAGATTTTATTTTTGTAAATATAGATTGTTTTCTAAAGCAACCTTCTAACCAACACGCATTAAATGACATTTATCTTACCATTATTGGCATGTTATTATGTTGGTGTTTATTAAAAAACCTTTAGATTTCTGTTGCAAAGGTTGTTAAATTTTTATAATTGCATTGCTGAGTGGTGAAGCAAGTTGCTTCTTTTCCCATGTTTTCCTTCTTGTGCTACCAACTTCAGCAGGGGGTATTTTCTTTGAAATTATCTCACTGTCTAACAGGAAAAGCATTGGTGTTTGGAAAAACAAAAACTTTGAGATGAAACCAGTGATGAGACCAAAAGGAAAGAAGAAAAATGGCTGTTTATTACCACTGATATTGTCATTGCAATATTTATAAATGTTAGCATCAGACAGGGCTTCAATATTACAACATAATTTTTATCACAATATTTATCAGTATCATTGCCATTTAAATACTTGGTAATATTATCATCATCACAATATTTACCGTTTCAGTCATTGCAAAATGGATCAATATTATTGGGTTTCTAAGATCCTGCAGATCTAATTGATGCTTATCGTCTAATTTAAATGAAGACTCTCCGTCTTCATTCTGGTGACTTCGACTCTGAAATCCACAGTTGCATCAATAACAATAAAATCCAAATTTTTCCGTTCAGTTTTGTCTTCTCCCTCAGCCTTTCCAACCTTTCAGCTCTGCAGAAAATCGATGCCAGCTACTGGAAAGTCCTCCACTTGGATAATTACATCTGTTTACTGGCCAGTCGCTCTCCTCCTCCAGTAGATGTGAACATGAACCCTGACGCCTCTTAAGCTGATAAAGTGCAAGGCTTTGTATCATATTTCCTCATCTTGGCACCACGAGCCTTCCAGTGCTCCTCACCTGTCAAAGTACTTTTCAGCTGATAATGGTGGAAAAGTTCAGGTTGTCTGTGATGCACCTGATGTATAACAATAATTTGTTCCATTAAATTTCCTGCATTCCTCTGAGCATTGATGCTGCTGATTTAACACTGGATGTTCTCCTGTCTTCTGGCGAAAGTCCTGATACCATCTGGCATCCATGTTGCATACCATCCATCTTTTTTCCTCTGGATTTTCCAGCTTTTCCCACTCAGCTATCTGAAGCATCATAATAAAGAATAGCGTTCAGGGACGCGTCCTGGTGCTGCAATATATCACTGTCGCATTTAAAGTTTTTTCTTCCCTCCCATTCGCATGCTGTTCAGAGCTGTGAGAGTTCTCTCAGTGCAGATGAAAAGTGAGTAAGAGCGTAGCCTTGAGTCGCAGAATGTGAATCCACAGCAGAATTTTATCATTATGCGCTGCATGTATTTCCATAATGAAACCGCTGGGAAGAAGAAATGATATTGACACCAGAAAGAAATGCTTGGCTTTAGTCTTTGTGCAGGTAGTCTTCAAAGGGCCGCCATAAAACCTCTGGATTTTAATCGGATGCTGTGCAGACGCCTCGTTGTAATTATGTCCCAACAAATTCCTGCCTGCAGAGACACGTGGGTGGAGGGTGGTCGTGTTTGTGTCCAGCTGGTTTCTCCTCAGGGCAGCTTTATAAGCCCTGTTTTATCACATGTGGGCCACAGGTATGATATTTACACAGATGTCTGTTTGTCTGTCTGTGTTTACTGCTTATCTTTTCCACATTCTTCACGCAGAGTTACTTTGGTCTCAGTTGGATGTGAAAGGAAATCTCTTGTCTGCAGAGCTTCCACTACAGGCACAGACCTGTGCAAGTGTGTAAATGAAGCCTTTTCTATGCCACAGTGGATTAACCACTCGGTCTGATTTGCAGCTCTGAGGCTGAGCGAGAAACCACCAGTGGAAAATATTCACAGCAGATAAACGGAGGGGAAAGAATGGGAAGTTTCCGACCAAACAACAACAATTAATGCAGTTATGGCTGCTTTAATAGTCAATTTGAAAGTCATTTCCTTTAATCTGATCGTCGTCTACTGATGAAAATTGGAGCAGAGTTTTTTTAGCAGTTCTGCTTATTTATCTGAACCACAATGTTTATGGTATATTTTCACAAAATAATATGCAGGAAAAACATTCAACTGCAACTTTTACTAATTGATTAATCTTACAAGTAATCGATCAATTAGATTTTAAAAATTAACCACGTTAGTCTTTTTTATACATTAGAAATTGGAAAGTTTAAATATACAAATAAATAACTATTTCTTTTTAAATTTGAAAATAAACATTTCATTGCGTAAAATGTAAAAACTGTGCATTAACTTCGACTGGTTTGGATTTATAAAACTGCCACTCTAAGAGTTTTGACTTAAACATTTTTACAGACAAATGTGTTTTATCTTATATGTTTTTGATTAATTAACTACAAGAATCAACTAATCTAGTAATCGATTAATCAAATTTTTAAAATGACACATTCTACGGATTTTTCATTTAACCACTTAAATGTTTTTAAACAATAGAAATCAACTGAATTATGCAAATAAACAAATAACTCAATTTCTTTTTTAAATAAGAAAATAAACATTTTATTGTGTAAAATGTAATAATGACACTCTTTTAGTAAATCTGAACCACCTGGAGCTAAAATTATGTCACTGTAAGAAACGTATTTGAAGACAAAATGTGTTTTTGTTTTATATCTTTTGTACAGTTTTGGCTTAATTTCCTCTCTGAATGTGTTTTTGCCAAATGTCCCTTTTTCAACCTCCAGACTTAATTCATCACTAAATTAGTTGATTATTTCAACTAATTAATTGGTTAATCGGATTAATTATTTCAGACAAGTAAGATATAATTATAGCAGAAAAAACATTAAAATGCCTCAAGAAATTGATCAATTTTGATATTTGCCTGATTATTGGTGATCATCTATCAGAAACGAGATTTATTTTTATTCCACAGCTGATTCATTTCATTTGCATGTAATCAATCAAACAGCATATTCACCATGTTTCATTGCAGGAGATGTAAAAATGTCGTATCCATTAAATCTAGAAGAACCTGAAGTTTTGTCCTTTAGGTTTACTCCTCCAGATTGCCGACGTTCTTTCCTGTATAAATGTAAGCTGGAAAACATGTTGATGTTTTAGACAAGGTTTTTTCTTAGATTTACCTTTTTGAGCCTTCAGGGAGGAGAGGAAGACTTTTGCATCCAAATGAAAGTGCTCAGTTTCCCACAGTGCTCTCAGAAAGCTGCAGACTATTCTGTTTTTTATGCCGCTTTAAAGAAAAGCCAGTTCTCATTCTTTTGCTGTAGGCCTGATTAAAATATTTGGGTTCACCAAGAATCATAAAACAGTGCAGGCCTGCGGCTGCCTGACCAGATACTTAATCAGAAGAATCAGCATGCTGGGAGTTTTCAGAGGATGATCTAAGCTTCCAAAGTAGAAGTGGGTGGTTTGGTTTGCAGAAACTATTTCTATATTCAGAATGTGGCCTCTGGATCCAGCCGCTTTCTGTGTTCAAAGCATGAAGAAGCTTGTTTTCAAACTGGTTCTGCTCTTTGTTCAGCCACGCCAGACGTTTCTCAGTTCACTTTCATACTTCAGCGTTTCTCAGCTGTTTTAACTTAAAGAAGTAAAAAGGTTTCATTGGTTTCATGAAAGTGATCCAGCAGCTGCACAGGCCAGGTTGATGCTAACGTTTCTCCCAGTGGGACTCGGTCACTCCTGCAGCACCGGCAGGGAGTTTGTACAGGTTGTTTACCTGTACAACAGGTCAGTTATTTAAAAAAATATCAAAGTAAAAACTGACTGAAATGTTTATTAACAATATTAAGTCATAGACATCAGTCAGTCTTTCCAAGGCTTAGCTTGTTTTGTGGAGCATAAATGAAAAATAGACTTTTTCAGATTTTTAGGGATTTTTTTTGTTGGTAGCAAGAAAGTAAATTGGTGTACATCAGTGTTCGCTTTAAGATTCAGTGTTCGCTTTAAGATTCTGTGTTTATTGTGATAAATTTCCAATTTTGATTCATTATTCCTACAATATTCCAATTAATGATGTTTAAAATCCTCCAAACCGTCCATATTCTTTATTTATTCAATCTTTGTTCAATGAGAGTATCTAGAAATATCAGTACCTTTGAAAATATGATTAAATACAGTAAAACTGAACAATTTAGTGATGCAGTCATACTTCTGTATACGAAAAAGAAGCAGAAATGGGAATGTTTCAGAGCAGTAAGTGTGTTTTGTGATAAGAAAAAAAGGAGTAATAGTTTTTATATTGTGATAAAAGTTTTAAGTCCATTTCGCCTACCAATAGTTCACATGTTCATCGTTCTCATGTGACGTCACACTTAAGGGAACTTTGTAGCTGGCAGCCATCTTGGTAGGCGGTTGCTATGGAGTTGCTATGATAACAATAATCAAGCCACAAGTTTAGAATGAGCTCTTATCTCCTAACCTATAAACAGTTTAAATACGTTACAAATGTTACTCTGTTACAATATTCAATACTCTACCCGCCTCTGTGCTACAATAAGTGAAATATCGGTGGTGAACTAGCAAAGTTAATGTAACTAAGGAGTTAACGAGGTGGTTAACTAAGGAGTTAACGAGGTGGTTAACTAAGGAGTTAACGAGGTGGTTAACTAGGAGTTAACGAGGTGGTTAACTAGTCGTAGTTGGAGATTGGAGGCAGCACCGTCTCATACGGGTCGATCCCGACAGCAGCCATCTTGTTGAACATGTCCATGTTTTCTTTTCTTTGTGATCTGCGCTGCGCTTGCCTACCAAGATGGCGCTGATCAGTTCTGGTTCAGACTTGTGGGAGTTATGTAATAGTTTTTGTTTAATCGGGGAATTAAAACCATTTCATATTTTTCTTGCTGATGCCAAACTGTTCCTGATTTATCCTCCAGTCGTAGTCGACACTTTCTGCTGCGTTCTCTTTTTAATCTCTTGTATTATTTTGAGCTGCGCTCTCCATATATAATAAATGTAGTGGATCAGTTTTGCCCTGAATAACCTGGGGGAGTTCTGCTTTTATTGCATTATTATTTATTTTCTGAAAGCTGCAGCGTAAAGTGAACAGCTGATATGAATATTTACTGCATCTGCCAACAGATTCCTGGTCCAGCCAGACTTGCTGGGTGGCAGCATGACGTGTGCTCCCGTCTTGTTTTATCTTGCAGTGGTTTCCTAACGTTTCATCATCATATTCCCGTTGTGATTTCCTCCTCACCTCGCCTCCTGATTCCTCGCCGCTGGTTAATGAGGCGGAGGCTTCATGTGAGGCGGCTGAGCTGCCGCTCCGCTCCGCTCCGCTCCGCTCTCTGGCTGCCAGTTCTCAGATAAAGAGAGCGTGCACAGCTGATTTATAAGGCTCCTCTGCTCCTACTGTGTGAGCATTTTAGTTGATTTAAACAACTTTAACTGTAATAAACTATCCTGACAGAAAATGTGCATCAGCCTGCAAATCACAACCCGGCGTTTACGGTCTTTGTTTGCTTTCCGGGCGTTTCTCTGTGTTTTCTCTGCAGCTTTTCAGGTTTATATGTTTACCTCCCTCCCATGTCTAACACAGCCTTCCTCCCTTTCTCTGTGAGCTGAAGTCATTTGATACCGGCGTCGATATTAACTCCTCCTGTTATTGGATTTCCATCCAGAAGGCTCCTCCTGGTGTTTCCACAGCGCTTTGCCTCGTCTGTAACTGGACAGAGTTCATCTCATTGATGTTAATCAGGTCGGCGGCCATTATTATCATGGAGGAAATCAATGAACATTGCAGAGCAGCATCAATTTATTACCTGGCTGTTAGCAGTTACTGATTTACAGCGGCTGGGGCCGGTATAAATATGAACATTATGTCATGCTGACCTATTAAAGCAACAGATGTTTTAAAGGTATAGCGACATATTTATCGCCACCAAAACGTTTCCCAGGATGTTCATATGTGCCAGATTCAGTCTGAATAAATGTGATGAAACACCTACACTTTAAACTGCTGAGGAAAAGGAGCCTTTCAGTTTTGTTTGACACCAGAACCAGAGGCGACGTCACACTGGGTGAGAGAGAGCAGTCGGTTTTACTTCGCTAAACTGGGTTTCTCCAAAATAATTAGAAGTTACATTTAAAGCTGTAACTATGTAACTTTTATGAAAAATGTTTTTTACATATTTCACCATGTTCCAGTTGGTTATGAGGCAGGTAATCTGTGAACAGATCAATGTCCTTTATCTTTACCGTCTGAAGAAATGGACCAAAAACAACCGTTGAGTTACACAGAATGATCAGAACTGGTTCTTCTGGTGGTTTTCTGTTGCTTTACTGCTGAAGGAAATTAATGTGTAAACATGTTTTAATATAAAACATTTTTTGTTGATGTTCTCAGAAATGCTGAGTCAGCTGCATTCCTCCTGTCCGGTTCCTTTTGCATCATTTCACAGTAAAATGTGACGTTTTGTCTGGTTGGGTTGAGTCACAGCAGGGGGTCTGAGGGGGCAGCTGTAGGTGAACTTTGAACCCTGGTGTTGATGTGTGATCTTATCGCCTACCTGCTACATATTAATGATTGATTACCTGATGTTCTGTCCTGAAAACTCTTAAAAATCTGTGGCTGTTATTTGATTAAAGAATATTTTGTTGGTTGCTGTGAACAGAGAATAAAAATGATTTTGTTTTTTGTGCAGGACAGAGAAGCTGCTTCATGTCATGAGAGGCTGAAAACCCAACAGGTGAGGAGACGGTTCCGACTTTCTACGTCTTTTTTTCTCTCTTTGTTTTTCTATTTTTCACTGTTTCTCCATCTTTCACTGTCTTGTTCCTTCCTCCCTCCTTTCCTTCTTTTCTTTTTTATCTTTCTCTGTTTTTTCTGCCTCTTTCTTTTTTTCTCTCTGTCTCTCTCTCTCTCTCTCTCCACTGTCTCTATTTTTCGACAAGAAGCCTTTAAAGGTTTATTCTTAACTTTGCCACAGTCTCCAGTTAATGAGTTTCTCCGGTTTATATTACAGTTCCAGTGTTTTTACCTCTCTGATTGTAAAAATAAAGGTTTTCTCAAATTATCCTCTCATTGTCAGTAAAGGGCTGAATGTCTCTAATGAAGAACCGCAGACGTTTTATAGCCATTAGTGAGATTCTGGTCTATTTTTAGGAACTGAGTTTATTTAAATGTGATTGTTGTTTGAAGCAGACTCAGATTTTAGGCACCAGGTCAAAAGTTGGTTGTTTGGAATAAAATCGCCAACATTTCATCTGTCTGACTCTAAATGTCCAATTTAAATAAGGAAACTGTTCCTAAGAGATTTTTACTAAAGAATAAAGGGTGTATGTAAACATTTGAGCCCTTTAATTTGCAGTCTGTGAAGATTGGAGGAATTTCCTCATAAAAAACCTGAAGACGTGTTTTCTCATCGTTCCGCCTTTAAAATAACGAGAACCAGTTCTAGTGACAGTCTGGTTCCAGTTTCTTCAGCGGAATCCGTTCAGAACCACAGACGACACGGTTTACCTTCACCGTCTGCATGACAGACAGTTATTGATGAAGGATTTAAGGCATTTAGGACGTTGTTAAAGCTGCTTTCTCTTTAAGAGAAATCTGGTTTCTGCAGTGTTTCTGCCTCACTTCTGTTATTTTATAGATAAATCGCTGAACTCAAACAAAAGCCTCCTGCTTCTCTTTCTCTTGCTAACATCATATAAAAGTTTGATAAGTCTGAAGTTGCTGTGTCAACATGTCTCTGCAGAGCTGCTGCTCTTATTTCAACAGACTGTTTCTGTGCAAACATATCAGAGCCTCTCTGGCTGCTTTAGAAACGAACCGCAGGAGGATGAGGCTGATAATGACAGGAAGTGGTTCTGCTGTAAAGAAAACATTTATTAACCCGAAGATCTCTGAATATCTGAGTGTTGACCAGACTTGTGTGCAGCAAACAGAATAATTTAGGGAGGAAATTTTCTTTCTTTGTCATGTTTGTTGTCGGAAGGACACGTCTTCCTCTGACAGCTCAGTATGGATTCATCTTTTGTTTAATAGTTTGTGTTTCTCAGGAGATTCTGCTCCTGAAAAGATTCCCATGTTACCCAAATATCAATTTAATGTTGTAATAACCTCATGCAACACTATGCAAACGTTGGTGAAGATGGGCTCACCTTGAGATGCTGGGTGCTTGAAAATGAAACTGAAACTGATGACATCACCGGATTAATCAGTCTAATAACTATGTGACCACTTTCCTCTCATTGACTTCTGAGATGCTGCATTGGATGGACAATTAAAGGTTTCATTAGCATAGGAGCTAAACAAGGTGACGTAATGAAGATGTGATTTTAGAAACATCAGGTTAACCTCAGATGCACGTCTTTAGTTTGGAGGAAACAGGAGTGAAGCTGTACAATTAATCATGATTAACTGATTAAATAAAACTGATTAACTGCAGGAAACAGTTAATCAATTAACAAATGTGACAAAATACAGAAAATTTCCAACATAATTTATTTTGAAAAATGTTCAGACATTCAAAGATCTGCAGTCTTTTCTGGTCTTGTATCCATTATCAGCCTGTAAACTTCTGGAAAAGACTTTCTCTCCAGAAAGTTTAAGGAAAAAGTTGAATTTTCCTCCACCTTCTGTCTGTTTAAGTTTAAATATTAGTCTGTCGTGTCCCTCAGAATCCCCTGAAGTCTGCAGCAGGTTTTCATGTTTGCGCAGACGCGGTTCACTTCGCTGCAGATTTCGCCCTGAGGGAGGAATTTCTGTGGCTGTAGAGAGGAGATTGGACGCCTACGTTTTGTCTTGGTGGAGATGTTGCTTCCTGTGGAAGCGATGAAGGACATTGTTCCCAGTTAGTTGGTGGATCGGGTTTATGTGAGAGACGCTGTGTTCGTTGGATTAAATATGCTTTACAATTTTTTCACACCGGCTGAATTTGGCTCATTTTATAAATCATAAAAAAGTGTGTATATTTTTCAGCAGCTTTTTCACAACGAGGAGTATTTTATTTTTAGTGTTTTTAGAGCAGAATTATGAGAGTTAATGCATGTAGAGCATCTCTGATAATGATGTCCTGGGAGACGGTGTCATGGCATCAAACATTTGAGCAGCACAGATCTATTTCAGGGGAAACGCTGTGGGGGGAAGAAGGACCTGACTTCCTAAAAAGTAAATGACATCTCCTAAATATTTTAAGCACAGCTGCTTCTTCATGACTGTTAAAATTATTTTAAATAAAGCGAACCCAAAGCAAAGTTTCTGTTTTATCTTTGAAGCAGAGCTTGGAAAGGCGGCAGCTCTTCCTCTGCTGGTGATTGACCTTGCATTATTCCTTCAGGTCCTTCCTACCAATTTTTAATGATGTTTTGGTTGGGGAGATCAGACACCATCATCTGGCCATCTGTTTGATACATGAATTAATATTTGCTTCCAACTTTGTCTCTGCTTGTTAAGGAAAAAAAAGTTTTAGAAATCACATCAACCTAATACAGGACCTGTATGACAACATGAAGTAGGATCTGAAAAAGCAACACATCGAAAAATTAACAATGGATGAGAAACAGCCATTCAGATCAACTATTTAATGATGGTGACACCAACAGTTCCTCTGTTGGTGTCACTGACTTCCTCTGAGCCCCGTGGAACATGAAATGTACAGGAATGGGATTTCTACGTAGATGTAGCCAAGAAGGTGGATCTATCAGATACGTGGAGGTAATTTAACACCTAATATTCCGGTAGAATAAAGTGCAACATCTCCAGCTGCTCTGGTTCTCTTTCTCTCTGCTCCGAGTCAAACCAACCAAACCCTTTGAGCAGCCTGTTCCCCTCCTGGCCTGTGGGGGCGCTGCACCAAGAACCACTGAAGGAAACTACATTAAAACCTCTGGAGACACTGAGAGCAACTTCCTTCTTCACCAAACGACAGCAAAAATGGAGAGCCGTCAGATTTTAGCGGTTGGATGATTTCTCTGTAGAGTTTGTCTAAAGACCACGAGTCATTTCTCCTGCTAGCGCTAGGCTAACACGTTTATTTTGGTTGAATTTACCCAAAGTGCCCTGGGCTGTAGTCCACTTCCTGCTTTTGGAGTGGTTTCTGGTCCACTTGGCGTTCACATATGCATTCAAACCGAACCAGAGTCACTTCAACCGAACCCAGACGAGGTTTGTTGGCAGAACAGTGGTCGATTTTGGTCGATTACACGTTCACACCTCCCCAAACAAGCCGGACTTTCTAGTCAAACAAACTGGAGTTAAATTAAAGCGGACTGAACAGAGCTGGTGTGAATGCAGCCTCTGTCAAAATATTGCAGAAGTAAACAAATTTCCATGAGTGAATAAAGCCAGGACACGCTGGAGGGACTCTGTCCTGGACTTTCCTCCAGAACCTTTTATCTTTGTGATAAGTGAAAAGGATTTTCTGTCTTTCTGACAAAACATGTTGAAAGAAAACTAATCTGAAAGATCCACAGATCTTTGTGTTGCTGTGCTCTCCTGTCAGGAGTAAAGGGTTTGTGATCTTTTCCTAGACGTCTTTAGAAAGTGGCAGCAGACACTGAAAGGAGAGATGGTTACAGGATAGAGGTGGGAGCGAGCACATCTGGTTCTACTCAACATGACTGAGATTCCTCAGAGACGGGGGGAGCCGGAGCGAGCGAGCTGGTCTCCTGCACCACCGCCTGTCCGTCCCAAAGGACTTCGGATCAGAAACAGAAATCCAAGACGTAGAAAATCTGATGCAACCAAAGGGTGTGGAAACACTTCAGACTCTGGTCTTCAATCACACCCACTTCAGTCAATACTAATGTTCTTTTCCACATTTCAAAGTGGAAAATACTTTTATGATCCTTCCAGCTCCTTCCTGGCAAATCTGCAGCGAAACATCAGATTTTTAGGACAATCCAGGAATTCCCAGACAAGACTAAAAACAACCCGGAGACTGAATTTATTAAACCTGCTACTAAAGTTCAAACAGATCCAGGTTGAATCCACTGGAGTTGCACCAAATCATCTTGAACAACTGGAGCCTAGTAAAAGTTTTTGGTCTTTATTATCAGATTTAACAGAGTTAAACCAGCACCAGCTTTTCACTGGGAAACAATCATCTGCACCAACATCACAATCCTTAGTACTTTGAGTAGTTTTACTCAAGTTTCCAGATATTTCTATGTATACATCTTCATGTCATCTGGTTAAAAAGGTCAAACCACAACTGATCCATCTAACAAGACAAGAAGCACGTTAGGGTCAATGGAAAGTAATGAGCTTAACGACCAAAGAAATCTCTAAAAATACACCAAAGACGACTGACGTCTGTCTAAACCAGGAGTGACCTGCCTGACCCTTGGACTGATGGCCAATCAGGGAGGAATGTGAGGGAAACACGGAGGGGAATCCAAATTACAGAAGACTAAACAACTCCCACGGCGCACCAGAAGCTCTGGTGGACATTAGAGACGTCTTCATATCATTTTTTTTGTTAAAAATACTAAGCAAACTCTTAGCGTTGCTTCTTCCCGATTGGCCAACTCGCGTTTGAGATTTTTAAAAATTTCCCATTTGACATGTGAATGTTGGTGAGTGAAATCGGTTCGTGTGCGACGAGTTAATCCTGCTGTGTAACTCGACACCACACTGTACAACCAAACCTGTTGTAGTTAAGATTTTCATTGTCAGGTTTTGAAAATTGTCAGATAATTTACCAACCTTGTTGTGTGAACCAAACAAACATATTTGGGATTTTAATGTTTTTATGAGTTATCTTTAGGAATTTATTATAAAATGATATAATTTACAGTGTCCCACTGTTCAGAACAGGGTATCTTACCATGACGCTGCTTTTTTTCCTCATACATAGGATCAGCAAAACTCTGAAAAACATATGATGAGGTAGGTGATGCCATCAGTTTCAAGCATCCAGCATCCCGAAGTGAGATCATTTTCACCAGCACAGACTGAGTGTTTGAATAGTTTAGCTAGGACATTTGATATGAATACGTTAGCAGTGGATAAAACACCTTTAGGTCAATTTAGTTAGCATTTTTCATACTAGGCCAGATGAAAATGTTGGACCTTCTGGATGACAAGCGGCTGAGTGATACTAAAAATGACCATAAATATCTAGAAAGAAGATTTATGGACATGGTGACCAGAGAACATTGAGGAATATAGAAAATATGTAACTGTAGAGTTAATTACCTGCTTCTGTCTGATTTGTGGTAATCGGAGATTTATTTTTAAGTTCAAAACAGCCTCTCACACCAAGGCCACCTCCACAGAAACTAATTGTGCATGCAGAAGGCCTTTAAAAAAATAATATTCCAAACACATAATCTAATCAGAAAAGAACAGCAACCTCTGAAAGCTGCAGCAGTGGAAATCTTAACTTGTCTCTCTGTGTGCCAGAGAAAATGAAATGCCAAGCCTGGCTAAGGACATAATGAAAAAGCTATTATCAGCATAAGCTTTCATCAGCACAGCATTCAGCCGTGTTGAATACGAACTGATTCTCTCATCTCGTGCCGTTCCAATCTGAACGCTGGGATATAATAAAGGAGGTGAGATAAGAACGAAAGATCACTTTTTTCCATCTGAAGACATGCATCAGCACATTTACTGATGAGCCGGAGCTTTCACAAACAGACGTTCTCGCAAAGGCCATGACAATCAACGCGTCGTCGTCGCTTTAATTCACGAAGCAACTCTATGCATTTGAAAATCTAGATTTGCTTCCAGTTTTTATCCTGCTTCTCATTTTCCTTCCTTTATTTTGCATCTTATTATTGGCATTCTCTTCAAGTCTCCATCCATCCATCAGCCAGGTCCAGAACTACAGTCTGAATTCAGATGTAGCCTCATACAATATTCACAGCTACTCTGAATAATGCATATTACGATACAATATTCTGACTATTTTCAGGGTGTATTAGGCTCTAATGAAGACGGGCTGATGTCTATGAAGGAGGCATCAATTTGTATAGAAAACCAAACCAAACCAAAATGGTGCAGAAATGTTTAAGCATTGTTTTTTTTTTTTTACTTTTCTGGCCAAGACTCCCGAAGTTTTGGCCAAGCAGTTACCTTCATTCACAGTTTTGTGAATCCCATTTAGTTGAAACGGTTCTACTCAGAGTCTCAAACCTTTTGATTCAGATTGATTCAGGTAAATGTTCTGTGTTGCTTATATTAGTTCTGACGTCAGATTTTGACCTGTTGACAATCAGATAGTTGGGCTGGTATTCCAGATTCTGCTTTTAAATTACAGTTTGGTCTACTTTAATTCAACTCCCGTCCGTTAAAGTCTGATTTGTTTGGGGAGGTGAGTGTGTAATTGGACCCCCAAAAAATCAAACTCTGGTCCGCCTACAAACCTCGATCTGATTTGCTTGAAGTGAACTCTGGTTCGGTTCGAATTGATGTGAATTACAAGAGGACTGGAGACTGTTCCAAAAGCACAATGTGGACTACAGCGCAGGGCATTCTGGGTAAAAACAACCAAAGCTAACGTGTTAGCCTAGCGCTAGCAGCAGAAATGTCTCCTGGTCTGCAGCCAAAGACTAAAGAGAAATCCTCCAACACTAAAATCTGACGCCTCCATCTTGTTTCCATCTGGTGAAGAAGGAAGTTGCTCTCAGTGTCTTCAGAGGTTTTTGTGTGGTTTCCTTCAGTGGTTGTTGGTGCAGCGCCCCCACAGGCCAGGAGGGGAACAGGCTGGTCAGAGGGTTTGGTTACCAACCACAGATAACCACAGCAGCTGGAAACAGAACAATCGAACCAAGTGTACTGGATTTGGTTCGAACAGTGGCTACTGGAGTTAAATTTTGTCGACAGAGGCCACGCCCCTCAGTGTTTCTAACCTATGAACTTCTGGTACTTCCAGGAACTCCAGATAGGTTGGAGTAATGACATTTGACTGGAAGATGACAGGTTCCTGGCAGCTTAATGTTTGATTCTCCTCAACTACTTGGAAGATAGTTTGTAACTTGTTTCTCAACACGTTTCTTGCGACTCTTTTTACAGTGTTTGATGTGATCAATCCCCCTGAGACATTTATTTATATTTTTTGTTACTTTCAGTGATAGTTAATTCTCTTTTTGATTGATTTTGCCTAATATGGACCACTTTGTACCTCAGATTTCTCTGGAATTGTTTTTCCTTTTTTATGTGTCTAACTTTAGCTCTCCAAATATACCACCATAAACGCTCAGATGCTTCTACTGGCACCAATCTGTTTAGTTTCCACATCACTTCATGCCCGGGTTTCCTCCATGGCCGGATCAGAACCTGCCAATACAGCCAGATTCAACATTCTCAGTCGGAGGGTTAAACAAACGGCTGCAGCTCCATTTGATTTTATCTCCTCTTTATCATTTCCAACCTTCCACCTTCTCATTCCTTCCTCTCCATTGGCTTCTATGGGGAATTTTATTGTTTTTACTGGAACCAAAATGTCTCTGGAAGTTCAAAGCCTTCAGAATTAAATAATATTATAAATATAAATATACCATCTCTGAACTGTCAGATAATTTACCAATCTGACACAAACATGTTTGGAAATGTAATGTTTTTATAAGTTATCTTTAGGAATTTATTATAAAATGGGTGGATTATTTACAGAGTCCCACTGTTCAGGGTATCTTACTTTAGCCACGATGTTGCTTTTTTCCTCACACATAGAGTTTAGAAAAACATCCGATTTTCCTCCGATCAGCTCGTCTCTTTCTGCTTTGTCAGTATTTAAGTGAAAAGCTGATCATTTCCCGTCCTGATGGCTCTTCCGGTGAAGCAGACCCGGAGCAGAACCCCACAGGGTTCTGACCCGCATTCCTTCGGCCTCATAAACAACCTGATTAGCTGCGTCTGTCCTGTGATCCGGCGACACGGAGCGCCGGCCGGCGGAGACCAAATGCTGTTTGGTGTTTGGGAATCGGGTCGAGAGGAAGTTGGGTTTTCCAACTTGTGCTTATTTTTTGTGATGTTTTGCAGCTGAGATTGAGCCGCAGGACAGTGTGGGAATGTAGTATTTCTGCAGGCCTGAGGTCCAGAGGGAACCCAGCGCTCCACTGCTGCAGCTCCTGCTCTAATTGTTGAAACTCCCACATGAACAAGCCTCTATGCACGTTCGCATTTATTTAATCATTCACACATTTTTGAGTGTTTTGCTTAAGGGGAACTTATACCGATGATTGTAGAGTTTCTGCAGAACAACACTGCAAAAACACAATCATGCCAATTATTTGTATTTAAATTTTAATAAATTGTAATTTAAATTTGTTACAAATTCTCTGAGAGAAAATCTCAAAGTGAAACTTTGTGTGATTCTTGCTAGCTTGACAGCTAGCTTAAATATGTTGGTACACTTAAATTTAGATGAAACTAACTTACAAGTACATTTTCAGCAATATATAGGAGCTTGTTTTAAGGAAATAAGTTCTTGATATTGATGGAAAAGTAGTAGTTCTATTGACATGATTTAACTTCTAACGAGAGGAAATTATCTTGTAAGTAAATTTATCTGCTGATAAATGTCAACATTTAGAAAGTGTTTACAGAAAACAAGCTCCTCTATTTTGTTGAAAGGTTTCTTAATAAGTTAGTTTAGAGTTATTTCAGATGTAATGAGATATTTACACTAGAAATGAGACTAAAACTACTTGGTAAGACTTTTTGTTTTTGCAGTGAAGTGACGTTTTTATGCAGCGTTGTTGTGTTTTCAGCAGCAGGTCTTTCTGAGCGAACATGCATCACGCTCTGAGTGTTGATGCTGCAGCCGCTGTTTGGATTGTCTTTCTTGGCACAAGCCTCCTGACCCGTGCTGTGTGTGTTTGTGTGTGAAACAGAGGGTGTGTGTTTTTTCCTGGCATCGGGGTCAGACAGCGAGCAGGTCTGGACCTGCTGAGTGAGTCTGTCCCCCGTCTGCCTGAAAGCTGGAGGAAAACTGCTGTCCACTCCTTCAACGTTACGCTTTGAGAGTCATTTTACTCCAAATTATGTACATTATTATAACAAGAATAGAGATGGATGTAATAAATTCTTTATTTCATTTGTAGCAGAAACTTAAATTAACAAAAATTCAGAGAGAAATTAAAAGTCATATTTAAAAGAGTCAACAGATTTTGACAGTTATAGGGAGGCACTCTAGCTAGAAGCAATAACTAAAGACTGTTGGTTTCCATGGTGATTTTATTAAAATACAGAAAGAAAACTAAATTATCTTAACCACTTTGTAAAAAGGGAAAGACAAGAGAGCATAAAGTCTGGAAATGATCTCAAGAAAATAACATTACAAACTTTTTAAAACCTTTTTGTTTTTTTTGTACAGAAGTTCCAGGCGGAACCTTTGTAATCTGTTCCTGGTACGCCCGTAAACCTGACCCCCGTCTGTCAGTTATAACATCCATCCATCCATCCATCCAGAACTTTTGTATTTATTTTTCATCTGAGCCAGAATGGGTCGATGGTTCTGGAGGTTTGGCCTGGTAGAAGCAGGAAATCTGTGGGAACCTCTATTGTATCCAAATCGGATCGACTCCGGTCCAAACACTAATAAGCCCGTCAGCTCCTCTCAGCTCGGCTTCCCTGGGTCCAAATCCTTTCAGAATAAAATCCTCCTGATCATTAACCGGATCCCTTAATCCCAGCTGATGCCGTATCGGCTGCCAGGACGGATCCCAGGTACTTTGAGATGATGGAAGGGAAACCGTCGGACTGATGCGCTGCCATCTGGATGTTTGGATCAGAACATATGGCCGGCCCGTCTCTGCCATCCAGAAGCATATGGCTGCCTGAGATAGAGCGGAGACGGAGCGGGCGGTTCTGCTGGGCAGCACCGAGGGCCTCCGGATTGTTAGAAGAGCTGCCAAACAAACTTCACACACACACACTCCGCTCATGGCTGCGTGCGCGACACTGATTCTTGTCCTCCTTGAGTGAATAAAGCTACCTGTAAACTGGGGCTTACTCAGCATTATTTTCTTTCTCCTCTCTGCGTCTCATTTGCAAATAGATGTTCTCGTTTTAAAAGCGTTCGCTCTGCTGTTGAGCGTGTTATCGTTAGCGGAGGAACACAGCGACTCTGCTCCGGTTTCAAATTAAAATGCCTGCAGTGGAATGTGTTTCCTGATGAAAGGCCGTGTTTGAAGCGGGCAGCGCTCCAGCTTTCCTCCATTCTTTCTCTGCTCCCAGATAATACAAGATTTCTGGCCGTTTGTTTGAATTAATTATGAGAAATAATTATGTTTTACA
Organism: Gambusia affinis; assembly: GCF_019740435.1. Taxonomy (NCBI): domain Eukaryota; kingdom Metazoa; phylum Chordata; class Actinopteri; order Cyprinodontiformes; family Poeciliidae; genus Gambusia; species Gambusia affinis. The sequence goes on along the minus strand of NC_057890.1, from coordinate 18,369,827 downwards.
TTTGTGGGTGTAAGCCTGGTTTCACTGTGACACAGAGGCGTCTCTGTAGCTGGAAGCTGGATTCATGATCACACTGGCACCTCCAGAGGTTTGGCTGGATCCAGATGTTCAGACGGTTCTGATGAAGGGAACCGAGTTATTCATCCAATTATTTATCCATCATCCATTCAATTCTTCATCTGTTCATTCATCCATTTATCATAGTTTATCAATCCATCCATCCTCCTTCCAATTGTTTGTCCATCCAGCCATTTATTCATCCATCCATCCCTCCGTCCATCCATCCATCCCTCCATCCATCCATCCCACCGTTCGTCCATCCATCTGTCCGATCATTGTTCCGTCTAGTCTGGCCAATATTCCCTTTCTGTCCTGCCAGCTGTAATTATTAGCTTGGATCTGACAGATCAATGTTATGTTGTGTTTTCTTGTGAAGTAGAAGAAAAATAACGGTTCATTTTCTTTTTTGTTTGTTTTTTTGCTAAACTTCAGATGAAGAAGTTTAACTGAATTTCTTCAGTTCAGCTAAACTTTCATGGTTCGAACATCTGGACATTTTATGTTGTTCTTTGCTTCTTTAAAACTTAGCTGAAGCTCCGTCAGATTGTTTGAAGATCAGCTGTGTGTCTTAATCCAAAATCCTGCCTCAGATTCTCAGTCTGGGCTTTGACTATGCCATTCTAACCCCTGAATCTGCTTTGATCTAAACCAGGGGTGTCCAGATTGTGGCCCCCAACTGCAGTTCAACAGTGATGCAAACCTCTTTCCTCCTAACAGATGTGTTTGTCTCTTTCAGGAGATCGAGGTCATCAGAGGTCGCTCACTTTGATCAGGTAAGGATGCTTTTATTTTGAAATCGGATCATCGGTCTTTGTGGATTCTGTCGTAGTTTTTCCTTTTCGCCCTGATGGCTGCGTTGACGTTTTGACAGTACAGCTGCTTTCTTCAGCTGGATCTCTGTGTTTCTTTGTAATCATTCAAGGTCAAAGGTTAATTTCAGGCTCCAGGCTGTTTCTCTAACACTGCACACAGAGATGAAGTCATTACTGAAACAACACACTGTGTTTTTTATTTTTTTATCTATTACTTTTATCACCTCAGGCTATTTTATTGTGACTTTTTGTGTCAGAGCAGCAGAAAGCGGCGAACAATCGTGACGTGGAAAGAAAGTGATGCTGCAATTTTTTACAAATAAAACCAGAAAAACACATTTTCATTCACCTCATGTAATCCAAACCTTTTAAAAGTTCCAGATTTAGTGAGGAATCATAACGACAACAAAACCTGGATTATAATTAGTGATTTTTGTCGCAGCTCCACAAACACAAACACTGCTTTTGAATACATTTCTTTTGGACACACGTCACATAAAAAGAGATTTTTATCAATAAACCTCTCACAGCAACACCATGTAATTTTATTTTGAAAGTAATTGATATTTATTGACACTTTTATTGAACAAACAGTGGAGAAAATTGTGAAAATAATTATTCTGACATTCATTGCCTGGAATTTATTATGACAACAAAAAAAATCAAAGTTCTTATCATGATTCTAAATTTTTCACGATAAATGATAAACAATATGATAAATAACCACTTCTAATGTTAAGAGACTGAACGGACCGTCCTCATAGCAATACACGGTGGTGGCAGCATCATGTTGGTCAGACGCTGTATAATCCTAGTCAGAGGCTGTAAAACAGGGGTGTCAAGCTCCAGTCCTCAAGGGCCGGTGTCCTGCAGTTTTTAGATGTGCCACAGGTACAAAACACTGGAATGAAATGACTTAATTACCTCCTCCTTGTGCAGATCAGTTCTCCACAGCCTTGCTAATGACCTAATTATTCTATTCAGGTGAGGTGCAGTGGAGGCACATCTAAAAGTTGCAGGACAGCGGCCCTTGAGGACTGCAGTTTGACACGCCTGCTGTAGAAAACTTGAAACTGGGTGAAGCTTCATGTCCTAGTCAAAGCCCAGGTCTAAATTTGAATTGAAATCTGTTGCCGGGCTGTGACCCGATTAACACAGATGTTTTCCATCAGACTGATTTTCCTCTGTTTTATGAAGGAGAAAGAGCAGAAATCAGACTTTTTCTGGTTTTAACAGACTGAATTATTTCAGTTTCTTTCCTCCAGCTCAGAATCTGAACAGTTTTCTGTGTAGGTTTGAATTTCTGACCAGTGGAGTCATTTATCAGCATTTCCAGTTCAGATAAGGAGCCCGAGGCATCAGAAACCCTTGCTGGACCAGAATCAGCCCTCCCAGTGTGACCAGTCGATTTAAATGGCCGTCACATCTGAATGTGTGGTTTTCTATGATCCGCTCGCGCTCTGCCAGCTCGCATTACAGTGTGACGCCTCTGTGTGAGACTTTCCTCCCTCCATCGCCCGTCATGGCCGTCGTTTCCAGCACAACTTCTACTCAAACCTTTCTTCAGTACACACCTTTGTTTTCTGTCTGATTCAATTTCATCATTTTCATTTAAACTCTGGAACAGAGGCAGATTCTTTGGGTTCAGCTGGCTCATTGCTTAATGTTTATTACCTGGACAAAAACTTAAAAAAATTACCTTTAGAGATGCACCAATCCGCTTTAATCCGACTCCAGTCCGTTTGCCTAGAAAGTCCGGTTCGTTTGTGGAGGTGTGAATGCACGAAAATCCAAACTCTGGTCCGCCGACGAACCTCGACCTCGGTTTGTTTGAATTGAGCTCCGTTACACCAAGTGGGCTGGAGACCGCTCCAAAAGCAGGCTGTGGAGTACAGCGCAGGGCATTCTGGGTAAAAACAGCCAAAACAAACATGCTAGCCCAGTGCCAGCAGGAGAAACGGCTGCTTTCTAGAAATCCATTTTTGTTTCCATGCAGTGAAAAGGAAGCTGCGCTCAGTGTTTTCTTGGTGTTGTTTCTTTCAGTGGTTCTTGGTGCAGCGCCCCCACAGGCCAGGAGGGCAACAGGTTGCTCAAGTGGTTTGGTTGGTTTGATGACCAGAACCGAGCAGGTTCTGATAAAAACAGCCTTTAGATGACCTTGGAAAAACAAACTTCTAACGTTTTTAACTGAATTTGATTATAAGTGAGGATGTTAGCAGTTCATAATTCACCCAAGTCTTTAAGTCTTTCCTTTAACTTATAGAAACCCCTGACTGCTGGAGTTCATTCAACTACTTCCTGGTCTGGATGAGCTATTTCGAGCTTTGACTAGGTCGTTCTGGAAGCTCAATGTTAAACCAGTTTGAATGTTTGGGATCAGCGTCCATCTGAGCCCAAATGTTGATTTCAGTTCATCTATTTTAGGTCGAGTCCCTTTTTATTATTCCATCTGCTTTTTGCAACACACCAGTAAACCCTCAGTATCATGCTGCCACTGCCGTGCTCGACAGTCAGGGCAGTGTTGAGTTGTGTAAGATCTTCCTCTTATTAGAAACTACGAAAGAAAAGCTAAAGTACCAGAAACCGGAGAAAGTTTTAATAAAGCCGTTTCTGTCCAGTCAGTCGGGTCAGAGTTCTGGTCTGCATGTGTGGGTCCAGCTGACTGTTGTGTTTGGCCAAAACCCAGTGTTTTTATCGGCCTCCGAGCCGGACCGGAGTCAGCTGGACCGGAGTCAGCTGGACCGGAGTCAGCTGGACCGGAGTCAGGTGGACCGGAGTCAGGTGGACCGGAGTCAGCTGGACCGGAGTCAGCTGGACCGGAGTCAGGACTCGGTGTGTGTCCATCTTCTCCACCGCTTGTTAATTTATGACCTTAACCATGAAAAGAGGTGAAGAATTAAAGATGGAGGGAGAAAACTGGGCCGATGGAAAAAGTCTGGATGGTTTAAATGTGCAGAGAATGAAAAGGGAAGAAAGGCGAAGGCGTGACAGACTTGGAAGGCAAAGTTGATGACTTGGAGCTGAGTTTTATCAGCTGCCAACTGCTGCTGGTGTGTGTGTGTGTGTGTGTGTGTGTGTGTGTGTGTGTGTGTGGTATGAGTGAATGGTTTCAGGCTTGTCGTCAGTGTTTTACTGGGTTCAGTCTGGATGGATGAACGCTCGTGTGCTTTTCTCTATTTTCTTTCCTGCGGCCTTTCCTTGGTTGCAGACCAGAGGGGCAGCGTTGCTGGCCAGACGTCTGTTTTCTATCAGCGCTGTTGCTAAATCTTAATGTTCTTCGTTTTAGAGCTGAGCAGAAAACAAAGCCGCCGCTTTTAAGGATTTGGATCCGTGTTCTTCTGCTTTCAGGCTCCGTTTAGTTTGGATCCGATTATAAGAGAGAATTTGTATTTTGGAGCTGAATTGTGTGGATGAGAAATGATTGGTGGCTTCTAAGAGTTGTTACAAAGAAAAGTCTGAAAAGTGTGGCGTACACCTGAATTAATCAGTTAACTCTGGCCTTTGTCTAAACATTTTGTCATAAAATAATCAAAAGTGCTTTCAGCTAAAATAAAGGAAATAAAGTAGTTTTTTGCAGTATTGAATCAATTACATTAATTTTTTTTGCTACACTGCACTTTTTACTTTTAATTTTATTAAGAAGTATTTCTACTCTTGAGTAAAATTTCTGGATTTTCTACCCACTGAATGAAAAACAAACATTTTAACCTAAACTTCACCAGATGGAGACACACCTGCAGTTTCTGTTCAAGTTTCAAGTTTTTTCTTGAACAAAACTGATTTGAAAACATTTTAATTCGTCTGATTTTGGTTTTTATTGTATAAATTCTCATTTTGGTTCTTAAAATGCCAAAATTTCCACTTCACTTTATATTTTGGTCCATCTAATGTAATTTTTAAGTATTAATTGATAGATAATTTGATCAGTTACTCAGTACTTCAGTAAAATCTTTGGGTTCTCTACCCACCTCTGGTAGTTGCTACCCAACACTTTGTATTATTTATCCTATTTGTTTTTCTGCTTCCCTCAGTTGATGATAAATTTGTGTGAAAATGTGCAGAAAACCCAGTTCAGAGGAGACGTGTTTGCCGTTTGTCCTTCACTCCTGTCTAGCTCATCTCTGCTCTTCTGACTTTCATCAATCAGCCATAATGAGAACCTAAACAGCCCTTAATAGCTGTATTAATAATAATCACGGCTTGTGTGTCATTTTTAGCTGCAGGAGAGTCACAAACACCCAACAGCTGTGTCTTTTCTTCCATCTGGCGCCCCGAGGCGTCCCTCTATTGTTGGTCCAAAGCAGCACTTTGTTGCTCCTCAGTAGGAGTTGGCTGTCGGTCCTTTGATTGCTTTTTCTGTCCTGAAGACGGCTGAGTCAGGGATACCTGCGGCTCTCTGCTGTTAAACAGCAGACTGGGAAGGTTCCAGTGAAAAGGAGGAAGAAAAGGAGGAAGAAGGAGGCAGACTTTCTACGTTTTAAAGGTGTTTTCACACCTGATAGTCTGATAGACTTGGTTTGATTAGGGACAAAAATGCCAACTTTAGTTAAATTTTCAGCTTGTGTGGTTCCAATTTCTATTTCATTAATTGAAAAGCCTATTCCCCTCCTTGCCTGTGGGGGCGCTGCACTAAAAAGGAAAAATGGAGCGGTATCGGATTATAGCATTTAAAGGATTTTTTTACTGATATAAAAACTGGTTTGTACATCGTCTATTAGCCGCTAATGCTAGCGACGCTCCTCAGGCGACACACTGAGTCATTCTGTTCCAGAGCTGGAATCCGTCACATCAGTGTTCATAGCGGCATTATTTCTTACCCAATTTCTATAAAATATTTTAAATAAATATTAAATTAAAGTTGAGAAAAATGTTAAATATATTTTCTCCCTGGATGTAAATAAATCTATAAACAGTTTGGTTTCTGTCGAGATGTGAGAGAGTACTAAGCAAATTCCTCTTTTATTTTGCTCAATAATTGAATTTTACATAATTTGCGCTGCTAAAATTGGTTTGTTAAAATTTATACTTCATTAAATCTTTCTTCCTATTTGATTTTGTGTTGATATCACCAGGTTCTACAAGCAAACGGGGCAAATAGTCCAGTTTTTGTTGTTGAAGGTTCAAACGTTACAGCTGCTGCAGTGCGCCGCAGCAAAGAGAAAATAACGGCGATGAAAAACTAGAAACACTTATATTCTGCTTTTTCTCACTTTCTGTTACGCTACGCTACATGCAAACTTGTTGCCATAGCAAGCTAACACTGCAGTGGTTGATTAACTTAAACATCTGCTCTACTGATGATCTGTCAGAGTTGGTGTTTAGGTCTCCTTTATTATTATTATTTTGTAACTGAACTGAAACACAGAATTCCACAGCATGTCTACGGTTGCGGTTGTCATAGTCAAGCTAGCATGACCTACTTTCTTCTCCCTTGGTGTTTTTTTTCTTTATTAAAACTTTTTCCTGACCTTGTTTTGTAGTTGTAGCAAAGCGCTGTGTCCCTTTTTCTTTTGTATGTCAGGCGTCCATTTAACATTTAGCGAGTTATATGGATAATGGCTAAAACCAATGCTAGCCATCGTTAGCAAGCAGCTTCTTGGGGTCCATAGTTAACTTCCTGCTTTTGGAGCGGTCTCTGATCCGCTTGCATTCACACTGCATTGGAACCAAACCAGAGACGCTGTGCAGCTCTGATGGCTTTAACAGCTTCCTCTCCGCTCTTTCATTCTTTCATTCCTCTCTCTGTGAGCGAGGGAGTCGGCCCACAGCAACAGATTCAGATTTAATGCCTTTCACATATGACGACGGAACCCACATGAGTCGTGCTGCAAGTGAAACGCATGGTTGTTGTTTTTGTTTCAAAATTAAATCAGCAAATCTGTATTCAGCACAAACTTTTATTAGTCATAAACAAACTGAAGCATTTTTTCCACCCATGCCACAGACTATAATACTGAATTTCTGCCTGGAAATTAAATCCTTTAGCCAAACTAAATGGCTTTTAGTCCCAGTGGGTAAAACACACTCAAAAAGAATTTTAAAAAGACGTTCAACCATCTAAAACCCCAAAGCTGGAGGTTAGAATAAAAATACCTAAATTAAAGCCTTAAGTAATGAGTCTGCAAAGATGCATGTTGCAGAAGTTTCAGATGAGAAATTTCATGGCAGTTAGAAAGCAAAGAACAAAACACCCAGAACAAACATAGTGACAGCAAAATGGAGAGAAATCTGTTTGGTTACAAGGAAAGAAAACGTTTCAAAAGTTTAAATTAGAAAAACAGAAAAATAATTTTAAAAATTGAAACAAATCACACAAATTTGCAAAGTCAGTCTCAAATTACAGTGGCAACTTTTGAGCTTTTAATGTCAAAATACATTCATTAACTTAAAACAAGCTCCAATATCTTACTTAAATGTTATTTATAAGTTAGTTTTTTATATTTTAAATGATCTAAGTTATTTGCACTACAAACTAGACAAAACGATTTTGGTTAGATTTTGTCTTTTTACAGTGTAGAGTTGATGTTTAAGTATCTTCAATAATTACAAATAATTACTTGGCCATATTTTCAAATTTCCTGTCAACCTTTAACTGTAACTTGTTACATTTATTCAGTTACATTTACTTCAGTAACTCTTTTGAAAAAAATTTGCTACATGTACTTTTTACTTTTACTTGAGTATCTTTATTTTGATTTAACTCTACTTTAAAATGTCTGGATTTTCTTCCCACTAAATGAAAAACAAAAATGTTTAAACCAAAAAGTCACCAGACTCAGAGTTCAGTTTCTGTTAAAGTTTCATAAGTTATTTATTTATCTTTTGCCTGATTTTGTTATTTTTTGTTACTTATTATTGTCAATTATTGTCAGTTTGGTTCTTGAAATACCTAAATTTCCACTATTTTTTAGATTTTGGTCCATCTGATGATCCAATTTTTAATTATTAAATGATAGATAATTAGATCAGTAACTCAGACTTTGATTTACCAAATACTTTTTTACTTTTGAGTCATTGCTCAGACGGCTGCGTTTTCCTTTTGCTTGAGTAAAAATACTTTTACTTCAGTATAATTTTGCGGCTGACCTCTGCAGAAGACTTCCTGTTTGTGCGTTCAGCATTTAGTTGGGATAAATGGCCGACAGCATCCGGAGGATCGAATTATTCTGTCAACATTACATTCCTTCTGATATGAATTTCTGCCGGTTTGTCTCTCATTCTTCTCCCATCTTCAGCGATAATAAAACTTTCTAACGTTTGCCACAGGCTGGATTTTTAATCTCGTGGATCGTTTTGATCTCCAGAATCATTCGCTGTCATCGTTTTTGAATTAAAGCCATCTTGAATCTCTGCAGCTCTGCCTTTATTCACAGGATTATGCAGCTATAAACAATCACTTTCCCACATATTCGCCCCTCTGGCTTCTGTTAGTCAGAGTGTTGGTCGGCTTGTGAAAGTCTTAAAATGTGTTTAACGACGGCGTGCGGACTGGACTCCTCTCCAGCTCGGCATTTTGCTTATAAATGTGGTTTTATTTGTCTTGTTAGAGCAGCAGCCAGATTTAAAATGATTTAGAGACAAACTGAAGACAAAGTCCTGAGGGGACGAGATGAAAACCGTCCGTCCATTTGACTGTTCATCCATCCATCCAGTTGTTACCATCATATTACTTTGAAATGGTTTCAAACAACAATATTATTGTTTATTGCAATAACTTCTGGGAAAATTTATCATCCAGTAAAAGTAATTATCGAGAATCTCTTCTTGTTGTTACAGCTTTTTCCATCCACTTAACTTTCCATTAATATCCTTTGAAACTGTCCTCCAGGAGCAGCTATCTACATGTTTGTAATACTCATGTTTATCATGGGTTTTGTTAAATAAACTACAAACCATCAGTAATACACTTTTAAACGGTTCCACTTGTTCCCTCCTGTATATTTGCTCCGGCTGTTTCATTTTGGGAGTTGTTTTTTGTTCTCCTGCAGAATGAAATGTTGTTTCTGCGGCGTTCGGTTGGCGCCTGGAGCCGAGCGCTCAGCCGTGCAGAAAAGACGGCAGCGACTCCGAGAGCGGCGGCACCGAATGTGATGAATAGTTTGAGTCGCCGGAGTCGCTTTGTTGCTCACAAATCATGATTGGATTTTCAAAAAGGAATGCTAACAGACTCTTATTATTAGCAGCCAGCGGAGGAACGTGTGTGTGTGTGTGTGGGTGGGTGCGTGGGCGTGTGTGTGTGTGTGTGTGTGTGTGACCAGAATGCCGTTTTTTTTCTGCCCTCACACTTGTCCCTCAGGAATAAATTGCAGGGTAAAGTAGATGGACTTCATTTGCTCTCTCCTGGATGTGGAGTAAGTATGGAGGAGATGATGAGCTTTTGTTCCCCTCGCCGGCGGATCTCAGCTCATCAGATGTTTCATGGCCTCCATTAGAGATGAGCGGCGTGTCGCTGGCTGCAGACCGGCTTAAATCGCCTCTTTAAACTTCTTGTCTTGGGATAAAAAACCTTCAGTCGAAGTTTTGGCTCCAGCTGGTTTAGAGTTGGACGTCAAGTTTAACTCCAAGGATAGAAAATAACAGTAGATGGTAGATTTTCTTTTATTTGCCAAATTATTTGCGCAAAATTATCAAAATCACTGATTTCATTAATTTAAATTTTTTTTTGTAGAGCTCATTTAAAATATTGGAAAGAAAAATCAAGTTGTGAAGATGGCACACTCCTACAGCTAATCCAGGACTAGCATTCATTTTTCTTTGTGCTGATTGGTTGAAACCCAAGGATCAGACATAAGGAACACTGCAGATGTCAGTTTCTACGTTAGCACCAACACATTTCAAGCTATATTTGGTGTTTCAAATGTTAAAATACTCTGTTAAAAGCGTTAACAGAGTATTTGATATATACCAATTCTGCAGGCCAGGCCAATTGGACCTGACCTGCAACGCAGGGCATTCTGGGTAGATAAAACCGAAGATAATGTGCTAGCCTAGCGCTAGCAGGAAAAATGGCTCCTGGTCTTTAGCCAAAGACTAAAGCGAAATCCTCCAACCGCTAAAATTTGATGCCATTTGTTTCCATTTGGTGAAGAAGAAGGAAGTTGCGCTCAGGTTTTTCTGTCGTTTCCTTCAGTGATTCTTGGAGCAGCGCCCCCACAGGCCAGGAGGGGAACAGGTTGCTCAGAGGGTTTGGTTGGCTTGAGAAAGAGAACCACAGCAGCTGGAAATGGAATAAATGTTGATGTTTTAGTCCCAAATCAAACAAACTCTAAAACTCTGACTCATTTCTTTCCTCCTCAACTAAAGGTTAACAAACAACCTCACTGCTTTTGAACGCATCCCCTTCAGTTACCGATTCTAACATTCAGGATCAGCAGCATTTAGCCAAGACTGTAGAGCCTGCTGGTTTTCTATTATTTTACTGCATTTACTGGTAAATTGGGGAAACATTGCCTCAGCGGGCCAATGTTGGCGTGTCCCTGTTATTTTGATCTCAAACTTAATGTCACAAATTCGCGATTTTCTTTTCGCTTCCTTTGTTGTAATTCTACAAAGTACAGAGAAAATCTATCGAGTTTTGCAACAAATCAGTGACTTCTTCTGCTGTGTTGGTCTGTTTCGGGATCATGAAGCGTCCCATTTCTAATCACCTCTAAATGCATCGTAAAACTTGTTTTCAAGGCGAAGTCTCTTCATCTCTGCATCGCTTTTCTCTCCTTTTTGAGAGGGTCTTACTCGTGTCTCGTCCCCTCCCCTCCGGACAGGCCAGGATCATGAGGATTACCCGGGTTTTGTGTTTCAGCGAGGAGAAAGATGAGGGGGAAGAGGAGAGATAAGGAGAGGACAGAGGAGCAAGGAGTGTTGGCACACTGAGTGAGAATGGAGGGATAAAGATGGAGGAGGGGAGAAACTCCGGGGATTCTGGAGTTTTTCCTTCCCTTTATTCTCTCTGCTGTTGAGTTTTTCTCTCGTCGCACTTCGTAAAGCTCCTGCTTTTACAGACACAACCTCATTATGGCAGCCGGGTGTTTTCAGACTACAGAGTGGAAATCCAACACCAGACACACCCCTCACTGTGGGACTCCCATACACACCAGATCAGCTCTAATTTACAATAAATCATATTCACACTCCCACTCATGGCCTCAGAAACGCTTAATTTGTGCTTCACAATTCAGAAACAATCATCATTTTAATTAACACTTCAAAATAAAAATGGCTGAAAAATAAAATCAATACAGGAAAAGAAAATATTGCTGGACTATACACCTTTAAGCATGTTTATTGAAAAACAACATTTCTTCAAATCTTCATTGTAGTAAGATCATGTCAGTCTGTCTTATATTGACAAAGACACAAACTTATGTATGGCTGGTTAGCTCAGTTGGTTGGAGCGTGGTGCTCATAAAGCGAAGGTCATGGGTTCAATCCTCGCATTGGCCAATTGAAATATGAAGTGTTTCTGTAAATCAACTCTTCAAAGTAGAAAGAGGCTTCAAATTAAACCATAATTCATGTTCATTTAGAAAAGCATCAGAATTTCACTGCTTTTGTCAAGATTGTGTAAGTTTTTCTTACATTTATGAAAACTCAACATTGTGTGTGGCTGATTAGCTCAGCTGGTCAGAGTAGGGTACTTATAATGCCAAGGTCATGGGTTCAAGCCCCACACTGGCCAATTGAAATATAAAGTATTCAGGAAATCAACATTTTAAAATAGTAGGAGGCTGTATATTAAACCATTATGCACATTGATTTTGAAAAACAATAGAATATGACCTCTTTAGTCAAATCTTCATTGTGGTAAGATCATGTAAATTCTCTAAAATCCAAGGAAACTCAACATTATGAGTTATGATGGATTTAAGAAAACCCTGTCCAGCTGGGTTAGCTTAGCTGGACGAGGTGTGGTGCTGATAACGCTGATGTAAGTAGTTCAATCCCCTTACTGCTCAATGGAAATCTAAAGTCTTTCAGACAAACAATACTTCAAAATTAAAAAGATTGGAAAACAAAATCAAAACTTCAAAATAAAAAGGTTGGAAAATAAAATCAACACTACAAATTAAAAAGATTGGAAAACAAAATCAATACTTCAAAATAAAAATGGCTGAAAAATAAAATCAATACTTCAAAATAAAATATTGCTGGAAAATACACCTTTAAGCATGTTTATTGATAAAAATAACATTTCTTCAAATCTTCATTGTAGTAAGATCATGTAAGTCTGTCTTACATTGACAAAGACACAAACTTATGTGTGGCTGATTAGCTCAGCTGGTCAGAGTAGGGTACTTATAATGCCAAGGTCATGGGTTCAATCCCCATACTTACCAGTTGAAACATAAATTCTTTCAGTAAATCTATTCTTCAAGTTAGCTGGAGGCTTCAAATTTAACCATAATTAATGTTCATTTTTAAAAACATTAGAATTTCACTGCTTTTGTCAAGATCGTGTAAGTTTTTCTTACATTGATGAAAACTCAACATCGTGTGTGGCTGATTAGCTCAGCTGGTCAGAGTAGGGTACTTACAATGCCAAGGTCATGGGTTCAATCCCCACACTGGCCAACTGAAATATAAAGTATTCAGGAAATCAACATTTTTGAAATAGCAGGAGGCTTTATATTAAACCATTATGCACATTCATTTTGAAAAACAATAGAATATTAGCTCTTTACTCAAATCTTCATTGTGGTAAGATCATGTAAATTATCTTAAATCCACCGTAACTTGTGGTGCTAATAACGCTGATGTAAGTAGTTCAATGGAAATCTGTCTTTCAGACAAACAATACTTCATAATTAAAAAGATTGGAAAACAAAATCAATACTTCAAAATAAAATGGCGGTCAAATAAAATCAATACATCAAAATAAAACATTGCTGGTAAATACACCTTCAAGCAAGTTGATTATGATAGATATAACAACATGTCTTCAAATCTTCATTGTAGTAAGATCATGTAAGTTTTTCTTATATTGACAAAGATGCAAAAATATGTATGGCTGGTTAGCTCAGTTAGTTGGAGCGTGGTACTCCTGCATCCAAGGTCATGGGTTCAATCCCCACACTGGCCAAGTGAAGCATGAAGTCTTTCAGCAAATCAACTTTTCAAAGTAGAAGGAGGCTTCAAATATAACCATAATTCATGTTCATTTTGAAAAACATTAGAATTTCACTGCTTTTGTCAAGATTGTGTAAGTTTTTCTTACATTGATGAAAACTCAACATCGTGTGTGGCTGATTAGCTCAGCTGGTCAGAGTAGGGTACTTATAATGCCAAAGTCATGGGTTCAATCCCCATACTTACCAGTTGAAACATAAATTCTTTCAGTAAATCAATTCTTCAAGTTAGCTGGAGGCTTCAAATTTAACCATAATTAATGTTCATTTTTAAAAACATTAGAATATGAGCTCTTTACTCAAATCTTCATTGTGGTAAGATTATGTAAATTTTTTAATCCATGGAAACTCAACATTATGAGTTACATTGTATTTAAGAAAACTCTGTCCAGCTGGGTTAGCTCAGCTGGATGAAGTGTGGTCCTAATAACACTGAGGTAGGTGGAGCTGATAACGCTGAGGTAGGTGGTTCAATCCCCATACTGGTCAGTGGAAATCTAATGTATTTCAGACAAACAATACTTCAAAATAAAAAGGTTGTAAAACAAAATCAATACTTCAAAATAAAAAGGTTGTAAAACAAAATCAATACTTCAAAATAAAAAGGTTGTAAAACAAAATCAATACTTCAAAATAAAAAGGTTGTAAAACAAAATCAATACTTCAAAATAAAAAGGTTGTAAAACAAAATCAATACTTCAAAATAAAAAGGTTGTAAAACAAAATCAATACTTAAAATTAAAAGGTTGTAAAACAAAATCAATACTTCAAAATAAAAAGGTTCTAAAACAAAATCAATACTTCAAAATAAAAAGGTTCTAAAACAAAATCAATATAAAAAGGTTGTAAAATAAAATCAATACATCAAAATAAAATATTGCTGGAAAATACACCTTTAAGCATGTTTATTGATAAAAATAACATTTCTTCAAATCTTCATTGTAGTAAGATCATGTAAGTCTGTCTTACATTGACAAAGACACACACTTATGTGTGGCTGATTAGCTCAGCTGGTCAGAGTAGGGTACTTATAATGCCAAGGTCATGGGTTCAATCCCCATACTTACCAGTTGAAACATAAATTCTTTCAGTAAATCAATTCTTCAAGTTAGCTGGAGGCTTCAAATTTAACCATAATTAATGTTCATTTTTAAAAACATTAGAATTTCACTGCTTTTGTCAAGATCGTGTAAGTTTTTCTTACATTGATGAAAACTCAACATCATGTGTGGCTGATTAGCTCAGCTGGTCAGAGTAGGGTACTTACAATGCCAAGGTCATGGGTTCAATCCCCACACTGGCCAACTGAAATATAAAGTATTCAGGAAATCAACATTTTTGAAATAGCAGGAGGCTGTATATTAAACCATTATGCACATTGATTTTGAAAAACAATACAATATTAGCTCTTTACTCAAATCTTCATTGTGGTAAGATCATGTAAGTTCTCTTAAATCCACGGAAACCTGTGGTGCTAATAACGCTGATGTAAGTAGCTCAATCCCCATACTGGTCAATGGAAATCTAATGTCTTTCAGACAAACAATACTTCATAATTAAAAAGATTGGAAAACAAAATCAATACTTCAAAATAAAATTGGCTGTCAAATAAAATCAATAAATCAAAATAAAATATTGCAGGAAAATACACCTTCAAGCAAGTTGATTTTGATAGATATAACAGCATGTCTTCAAATCTTCGTTGTAGTAAGATCGTGTAAGTTTTTCTTATATTGACAAAGACACAAAAATACATATGGCTGGTTAGCTCACTTGGTTGGAGCGTGGTGCTCATAAAGCCAAGGTCATGGGTTCAAACCCCACTCTTCCCAGTAGAAACATAAATTCTTTCAGTAAATCAATTCTTCAAGTTTGCTGGATGTTTCAAATTTAACCATAATTCATGTTTATTTTTAAAAACATAATTTCACTGCTTTTGTCAAGATCGTGTAAGTTTTTCTTACATTGATGAAAACTCCACATTGTGTGTGGCTGATTAGGTCAGCTGGTCAGAGTAGGGTACTTATAATGCCAAAGTCATGGGTTCAATCCCCATACTTACCAGTTGAAACATAAATTCTTTCAGTAAATCAATTCTTCAAGTTAGCTGGAGGCTTCAAATTTAACCATAACTAATGTTCATTTTTAAAAACATTAGAATTTCACTGCTTTTGTCAAGATCGTGTAAGTTTTTCTTACATTGATGAAAACTCAACATCGTGTGTGGCTGATTAGCTCAGCTGGTCAGAGTAGGGTACTTACAATGCCAAGGTCATGGGTTCAATCCCCACACTGGCCAACTGAAATATAAAGTATTCAGGAAATCAACATTTTTGAAATAGCAGGAGGCTGTATATTAAACCATTATGCACATTCATTTTGAAAAACAATACAATCTTAGCTCTTTACTCAAATCTTCATTGTGGTAAGATCATGTAAGTTCTCTTAAATCCACGGAAATCTGTGGTGCTAATAACGCTGATGTAAGTAGCTCAATCCCCATACTGGTCAATGGAAATCTAATGTCTTTCAGACAAACAATACTTCATAATTAAAAAGATTGGAAAACAAAATCAATACTTCAAAATAAAATTGGCTGTCAAATAAAATCAATAAATCAAAATAAAATATTGCAGGAAAATACACCTTCAAGCAAGTTGATTTTGATAGATATAACAGCATGTCTTCAAATCTTCGTTGTAGTAAGATCGTGTAAGTTTTTCTTATATTGACAGACACAAAAATACGTACGGCTGGTTAGCTCACTTGGTTGGAGCGTGGTGTTCATAAAGCCAAGGTCATGGGTTCAATCCCCATACTTCCCAGTTGAAACATAAATTCCTTCAGTAAATCAATTCTTCAAGCTTGCTGGATGCTTCAAATTTAACCATAATTCATGTTTATTTTTGAAAACATAATTTCACTGCTTTTGTCAAGATCGTGTAAGTTTTTCTTACATTGATGAAAACTCCACATTGTGTGTGGCTGATTAGGTCAGCTGGTCAGAGTAGGGTACTTATAAAGCCAAGGTCATGGGTTCAATCCCCACACTGTCTTACCACAATGAAGATTTGAGTAAAGAGCTCATATTCTATTGTTTTTCAAAATACAATATAGTATTCAGGAAATCAACATTTCTGAAATAGCAGGAGACTATATTAAACCATTATACACATTGATTTTGAAAAACAATAGAAGATGAACTCTTTACTCGAATCTTCATTGTGGTAAGATCATGTAAATTCTCTTAAATCCATGGAAACTCAACATTATGAGTTACATGGTATTTGACAAAACTCTGTCCAGCTGGGTTAGCTCAGCTGGACGAGGTGTGGTGCTAATAACGCTGAGGTCGGTGGTTCAATCCCCATACTGGTCAATGGAAATCTAAAGTCATTCAGACAAACAATACTTCAAAATAAAAAGGTTCTAAAACAAAATCAATACTTCAAAATAAAAAGGTTCTAAAACAAAATCAATACTTCAAAATAAAAAGGTTCTAAAACAAAATCAATACTTCAAAATAAAAAGGTTCTAAAACAAAATCAATACTTCAAAATAAAAAGGTTCTAAAACAAAATCAATATAAAAAGGTTGTAAAATAAAATCAATACATCAAAATAAAATATTGCTGGAAAATACACCTTTAAGCATGTTTATTGATAAAAATAACATTTCTTCAAATCTTCATTGTAGTAAGATCATGTAAGTCTGTCTTACATTGACAAAGACAAACTTATGTGTGGCTGATTAGCTCAGCTGGTCAGAGTAGGGTACTTATAATGCCAAGGTAATGGGTTCAATCCCCATACTTACCAGTTGAAACATAAATTCTTTCAGTAAATCAATTCTTCAAGTTAGCTGGAGGCTTCAAATTTAACCATAATTAATGTTCATTTTTAAAAACATTAGAATTTCACTGCTTTTGTCAAGATCGTGTAAGTTTTTCTTACATTGATGAAAACTCAACATCGTGTGTGGCTGATTAGCTCAGCTGGTCAGAGTAGGGTACTTACAATGCCAAGGTCATGGGTTCAATCCCCACACTGGCCAACTGAAATATAAAGTATTCAGGAAATCAACATTTTTGAAATAGCAGGAGGCTATATATTAAACCATTATGCACATTCATTTTGAAAAACAATAGAATATGAGCTCTTTACTCAAATCTTCATTGTGGTAAGATCATGTAAGTTCTCTTAAATCCACGGAAACCTGTGTTGCTAATAACGCTGATGTAAGTAGCTCAATCCCCATACTGGTCAATGGAAATCTAATGTCTTTCAGACAAACAATACTTCATAATTAAAAAGATTGGAAAACAAAATCAATACTTCAAAATAAAATTGGCTGTCAAATAAAATCAATAAATCAAAATAAAATATTGCAGGAAAATACACCTTCAAGCAAGTTGATTTTGATAGATATAACAGCATGTCTTCAAATCTTCGTTGTAGTAAGATCGTGTAAGTTTTTCTTATATTGACAAAGACACAAAAATACGTATGGCTGGTTAGCTCACTTGGTTGGAGCGTGGTGCTCATAATGCCAAGGTCATGGGTTCAATCCCCACACTTCCCAGTTGAAACATAAATTCTGTCAGTAAATCAATTCTTCAAGTTTGCTGGATGCTTCAAATTTAACCATAATTCATGTTTATTTTTAAAAACATAATTTCACTGCTTTTGTCAAGATCGTGTAAGTTTTTCTTACATTGATGAAAACTCCACATTGTGTGTGGCTGATTAGGTCAGCTGGTCAGAGTAGGGTACTTATAATGCCAAAGTCATGGGTTCAATCCCCATACTTACCAGTTGAAACATAAATTCTTTCAGTAAATCAATTCTTCAAGTTGGCTGGAGGCTTCAAATTTAACCATAACTAATGTTCATTTTTAAAAACATTAGAATTTCACTGCTTTTGTCAAGATCGTGTAAGTTTTTCTTACATTGATGAAAACTCAACATCGTGTGTGGCTGATTAGCTCAGCTGGTCAGAGTAGGGTACTTACAATGCCAAGGTCATGGGTTCAATCCCCACACTGTCTTACCACAATGAAGATTTGAGTAAAGAGCTCGTATTCTATTGTTTTTCAAAATACAACATAGTATTCAGGAAATCGACATTTTTGAAATAGCAGGAGACTATATTAAACCATTATACACATTGATTTTGAAAAACAATAGAAAATGAACTCTTTACTCAAATCTTCATTGTGGTAAGATCATGTAAATTCTCTTAAATCCATGGAAACTCAACATTATGAGTTACATGGTATTTGACAAAACTCTGTCCAGCTGGGTTAGCTCAGCTGGACGAGGTGTGGTGCTAATAACGCTGAGGTCGGTGGTTCAATCCCCATACTGGTCAATGGAAATCTAAAGTCATTCAGACAAACAATACTTCAAAATAAAAAGGTTCTACAACAAAATCAATACTTCAAAATAAAAAGGTTCTAAAACAAAATCAATGCTTCAAAATAAAAAGGTTCTAAAACGAAAATCAATACTTCAAAATAAAAAGGTTCTAAAACAAAATCAATACTTCAAAATAAAAAGGTTCTAAAACAAAATCAATATAAAAAGGTTGTGAAATAAAATCAATACATCAAAATAAAATATTGCTGGAAAATACACCTTTAAGCATGTTTATTGATAAAAATAACATTTCTTCAAATCTTCATTGTAGTAAGATCATGTAAGTCTGTCTTACATTGACAAAGACACAAACTTATGTGTGGCTGATTAGCTCAGCTGGTCAGAGTAGGGTACTTATAATGCCAAGGTCATGGGTTCAATCCCCATACTTACCAGTTGGAACATAAATTCTTTCAGTAAATCAATTCTTCAAGTTAGCTGGAGGCTTCAAATTTAACCATAATTAATGTTCATTTTTAAAAACATTAGAATTTCACTGCTTTTGTCAAGATCGTGTAAGTTTTTCTTACATTGATGAAAACTCAACATCGTGTGTGGCTGATTAGCTCAGCTGGTCAGAGTAGGGTACTTACAATGCCAAGGTCATGGGTTCAATCCCCACACTGGCCAACTGAAATATAAAGTATTCAGGAAATCAACATTTTTGAAATAGCAGGAGGCTGTATATTAAACCATTATGCACATTCATTTTGAAAAACAATAGAATATGAGCTCTTTACTCAAATCTTCATTGTGGTAAAATCATGTAAATTCTCTTAAATCCATGGAAACTCAACATTATGAGTTACCATGGATTTAAGAAAACCCGTTCCAGCTGGGTTAGCTGGAAGTGCTTCCCCCTGAAAAAATATAATAATCAGAATAAACTGTAAACATGAAGTTAAATTACCACAGAGATGCAGAACTTAAATAAAATCAGTACCTAAATGGTCACAAAACAATCAAAGTATCAGAATAAGAAGGCCCAAATTGACTGAGAATAATAAATAACCCAGTAGAGGAGCAGAGGTGCCTTGTGGGTAAATAACTGCAAATAGGCAATAGAAGCAGGAGAAACAGAAAAAAGATTGCAAGAGAAACATTCAGCAACCAACAGAAATGAAAGGAAACCAGACACAGAGTGAAGTGGAGGTAAAGAAAAGCTTCCCTGCATCTTGGAGGTGTTATTTTGGTGAGGGGGTATCAGGGGGTTTTTTGGCCCCTGCTGGTGACCGCAACACTCTGCCGTGATGAATGGACCCGCAGAACCGGCAGCACTGTTAAAGGACGTTTTTGATACTTTTCTGGAAAGCTCTGGACTGAAAATGAGGAAAAAAGCACCAACTCTCCACCCCCACTTACCTTGATGCTCCAAAATAAAACAGCGCTTGTTTAATTTCATTCATTTAAAGCTGAAAATCAAACTAAACTCAGTTTAAATGATTAGTTGGCAGTTTTTCTTCCAACCTCCTGCAGCCGCTGAACTGAAGATGACAGAATCAGAACCGTGACGTTGCTTTGGATAACATCCTCATATCTCCTGGTTTGTTCTTTCTTCTGTCTCTCTTTCTCCGTCTTTGGATTTGTTGCCATTCGTCTCTCGTCTTATCTGCATCCCCGGTTGTGAGGCAGCATCTGCGATAAGAAATGGCAGCTGGATCGGCGGGACAGACTGCAGTCGGCTTGACGACTGTCACTTTGCGTCTTTAATTTGGAAAACGATTTGTCATGCAGCCACCTGTCTCTGGACGGTGGACATGCTTTTCCTGCTAAATACGGAAAACCAGGTTCTGAGTCATCATAGTTAATCAGATTCATCAGTTACTGAAATAATTAACTATTGTAGTTAATTGTAAAAAATCTTTTGAGTCTGAATACTTCAGTTAAAATGTGCCAATTTTCTATTATCCAATTAATCGATTAATCGTCAGAATAATCAATTAAGTTTGTGAAGATTAATCTTTTATCAGAATAATCGATTTCTAAAGTGATCATTAGTTGCCTCCCTGTTCATGATGTTGCGATCATATATTGTGTTTGTTAAACTACATAACAAATGTTTGAAAATATTTAGTAAATCTTGACTTTTAAAGTTTAACTTTGTGGTTTTATTCTCCATAAAAATGTTTTTAATTATTTGAACAATAACTGACTTTACACGCAACATTAGATTTGTTGAATTAGGTTTTTACTTTTAAAACGTAATTGACTTAACATATTTTTTTTACTTTAATTTATTCACAACAAATTTTACTTTAATTGTAGGCTTAAATTTAAACTGTTAAACTTTAAACTTAAATCTTAGATATAAACTTAAACATTGTTGTTTCATGCTGACATTAAATGTTAAAGTTAACTTTTGAGTTTTGGAAATCTTTAAATTAATTTAAACTTTAATCTTCCAGATGTTTTCTTTCTTAAATTTTCACCTTTAACTTTAACATCAACCATAGACTCAACCTTAAAACTTGAAGTTTCTAGAAAATTCCTGGTTAAACTTTTATCTTTATCAAATTGAGATAAAAGTTTAACTTCAAGCTTCACATTAACTTTCAGGGTTTTGACCAGAAAAACATTTTTGCGTTTATCTTTAAATGTCACTTCAAGCTGGTCTTTTCTTCTCCTCCCATCTGAGTTTTTATCAGTTTTTTATTTATTTACTTTAAAAATTCAGTTTTATGTTGGAAATCCAGGTCCAATATATCATATTACCATTTTTTAATTTTATTAAATTTTTTTCAAAAATGTGCTGTTGTGATTGGCCGAAGAGTCAATTAAGCAATTTATCAATATTTGGATGATACTTTTTCATAAACTGTATTTTATTTGTAGTTCTGTCTGGACGTTTTCTGCACCATAACTCTGTTTTTTGCTCCAGTTTTCCCAGCCTGCATCCGAGGCTGAGGCCGTTAAAACCCAACAAGTTAAGACTGAGACTCTGGAAGCATTTCAGTGGAAACCAGGAATGTGTCTCTTCGTTTTTCTTCCTTATCTGGTTTGGGGTATTGAATCAAAACGGTGATGTTGGCAGCAGCAGAAGTGAATCGATGAGATAAAGATGCTGAAGAGCTCGATAGAGACGAGGCGGAGCCGCTGGATACGAGCGATAATCAGCTGAACTCTTTCAACTCCTTTAAAATCACCCATCTTCGCTGCCCGATGGGGGATTTTAAAGTTTACAGGGTTATCATGAGTCCAGCAGATAAGACTAGAGTGGCTGTGTTAGGAGAAAAGTTTTTAAAAGCAAAACCTTTTTCATATTTTCCCAGTAAAGACTTTTATAGATGAGCTTTAAGGGCAGAACATTCATAACTCTGACGCTTTATTTATATATTTTTACCCTGTTCTTTCATTAACAGCTAAAATTAGAAAATCTTGAGTTTTCAGCTAAAATACCTGCCTGTGTTTTTCTTTTTTCTCTTTCTAAGCTGTCTGAACTTTCACATTTATGAAATCTGACCTGAACATTCAGAGACACATAAAGTCAGTCACCAGATCAGCCTTCTATCACCTGAAGAACATTTCCAGGATTAGAGGACTAATGTAATAATTGTGAATTGTGTTTTTACAGTAATGTACATTTTAAAGATAATGCAGTTAGCGTCTTCGCAGGTCTTACTAAATCTCCATTTCTTAAATTCTTTCTTTTGTTAGTTTATAAATCAGTTCACTAATTAGCACCAAAATGAATTAATTTTAAAAAAACAAACGGCAGCTTTATTAGAAATCAGCTTTTATTCCCAGAAACATTCAGATTTTATTAACAGGGCAAAAACTGAAAAAGTGCAAATAATCAGTGATGCACCAACTTGGTGCTCAAATGTAACCCAGATCTGATGATTGTTGATTTAAAGTTATTTATATTACGGCTGTTTGATGCTAGAAGTCGAGATCCAGTGTTGTTTAACCAACATTACACACTTAAAGCCTTTCACCGTCCTCACTGGACCGTAAGATTTTCTGTAACTGGCAGCAAAAGTGACCCCCCCTCCCTCCTTCCTGAGGTCACGACCTCCTGGGAAACATTCCTCCGCTTCCGCAGAAAGGGAAGTCGTTGGCAGTCGACTGTGCAGGAAGTTAGTTTTCATCCAGGTCTGGGCATAAAGAGGCAGGAATGTGGTTCTGATTTAACGGAGCTTTTTGGAGCAGTTCTCCAGAAACAGCCAAACGGAGGAACAAACATTTCAAAACATCGGGAGTGATTTTCTGTGCTTTTCTAATGCTGTTCTACTGTATTGACTGTTGCAGACATTTGTTGTACCATATTATGGAGGTCTTGACTTTGACTAGACCACAGCAACGCAGAGCATCCAGAGAAAAACCAGCAGGCTGAGGAACTCATAACGTATTTACACACAGACACATAACTACATATATATCACTTAAATAACTTTATTGATCATTTGTTTATTTAATTATTTATCTATTTAATTTTTTTATAGTGTAGTGGATTTCTTGATCTGGGACCTGAGTACAAATGTTTTACCACAAACTGAATGTGGTATGACAACAAAAAAATCCTTGAATCCTTTTTCGGCCGTTTTTCTGTAGATTAGCTGGGATTACTTTCCTGTTGCGGACCCGGTTTGATCCAAGCTTTCAGTTGGTTTAAATTGAAAATGTCTGCGCTTTGAATTGAGGGATAGCCTTAAGATTTTTCATCACAGTTTAAAAAAAGATGAAAGAGGAAAAATATTTGGTTAAAATGATCCCTGATTGTTATCTTGGTCTTCCTGCTGCACACCAAGGCTGTTTGCACACCGGATAGTCTGGTAGATTCAACCTGTGTTTTATTTTCAGCTGCTGCAGTTCTCAAACCAACCAAACTATTTGAGCAGCCTGTTCCCCTCCTCGCCTGTGGGGGGGAACAACAGGAGCGCAACTTCCTGTTTCACAAAATGTGAACAAAAATGGAGTGACGTCAGACTTTAGTGGTTGGAGGATATAAAAAACAAACACTAGCTATTTCTCCCACTAGCGCTAGGCTAAAATGTTAGCTTTGGTCGTATTTACCCAGAATGCCCTGCGCTGTAGACCACTTCCTGGTTTCTGAGCTATATATCCTTATAAATATATGATATATAAGAGTAGTTTGCCTTCTTCAGGCTGTTCCCACTATCCTAAAACAAATTACTTTCTGTTTATTAGACTGTAAGGTGTAAAAACAATTTCAGACTTTATTATATTAGGAAGAAGTGGTTGATTCACAAAGCGAGATGATGAAAAGGTGAGAGACAAAAAGGAAGAACAGGAGCGAGATGAGTTAAATTTAAAGTGAAGAGGTGTGAAAGTTTGACGGGGTGAAAACTGGGAAGCGAGTGGAAGTATATGAGAAGGAGAGGTGAGGTCACACGACGCTGACGGAGGGAAAGGTGATGAAAAGTAAATTAAATGAGAACACCTTTTGGAGCTGAGATGAAACAGGTATTCAGGCTGCAGATGCTTTTTATGAAGTCACACAGCGATTCAGTCGGCCAGCCCGTTGGATTGTAGTTTCAGGCTTTTCTACTCCTATTTAATCATGTCACAAACCTCCTGCTCACCATTTACTCTCTTTTCCCTGCAGTGTAAAATTAAATTTAGCAAAAACTAAGATTTCCTTTTCTAAAAACTGAAGTTATGGCATTTTAGTGCCTGAAATTCAGTCAGGAAGGTTCTTACAGGCCTATAAAATCCTGAAAACTACCTGGAAAAATACCAGATGAAGCTGCAGACTTTCAGAATGAGGACGCTCCGATGGGCCGACCCAACACGGAAAAACACCTTTTAATGACTTAAAACATTCCTCTTTTTTAAACACAGACGTACACACACTGAAAAACAAATTTATTTAATAGCTCTGCATCAGTGCACTTAAAAACAAAAGCTCACAAGTTTGGTCAAATATGTAAAAACAACTTTAATAACTTCTTCTAATTTGACACAAATTAATTGTTTTGAGCTTTTTGAATTCAGTTTCTTAGAAAATTAGGAAATTGGATCAGAATGTTTCAGAAATGTAATGTTCTGCTGATTTTATTGGAATATTGTCTCAGGTTTTCCTGCAGACAGTAATTGTATTGAAAGCTGTAAAGTGGAAACTGAGACT
The DNA here is from genome assembly GCF_019740435.1 of Gambusia affinis. NCBI lineage: Eukaryota > Metazoa > Chordata > Actinopteri > Cyprinodontiformes > Poeciliidae > Gambusia > Gambusia affinis. The sequence continues at coordinate 18,345,328 of NC_057890.1, read as the reverse complement.
CAGTTTCAGGTTTTAATTGGATGTAAGGAGAATCAAACCAGCTTTATTTTTTTAATTAAGCTACATTGACTTTAGATTTTTCAAGCTCCCTCTTTCAACTCATTCAGTTAAATTGTTATGTAAAAACATCCTCATATAATTGCACAAATAGAAATTACAAAAATAAATCAGTTTTATGGAAACAGTCAATTGTGAAAAAGCTTTTGAGCTAGGATGTTTTTTTTAGCTTTATTAAAATTAGCTAATTTTGCAAAACTGTAATGGAAACACTTTTTTCGCATCTAAAGAGTTGTGTGATCAATAATCGGATGTTGCTACTGGCGGAAATGACAAAGAAGATGACAGGAAGTGGTCAGAGGATGAGGTTTTTAATGAGTTGTGATTTTAATTGTGTTTCTTATGTAATAGAAATTGTAAAATCACATTTTATTACAACATCAGTGGAATATTAATCAAGTTTCTTCCACATTTGTAATGGAAACTCAGGTAATGAGCAGTAAAAGGTCATCTGACCTTAATGTCAGATTTGACCCTCCAGGTGTATTTTCTCAGCTATTGAAGCAGCTGCTCCTCGTCTGTGTGCACACTGTGGGACTCCAGCTTACTGTAGTTTATAGAGCTCTTTTTGCTGCTAAAGTCCAAAGAAAATGTTTAAAGTCCTTTCAGATAGTCTGGGGAACTATTGATCTGACCACTTTAAAAGATTACAAGAAAGTCTTGGTGCTTTAAAAGAAAAACGCAAAGAAACTTTGGCTAAAAAAGTTTTACTCTTTAATATATTTCTTAGGATTACACAAATGCAATAAGTACTGAGCGCTAGAAGAACATAAACATGGAGATGGCAAAGCAACGTAGTAGAGCAACTTTCTGTCCCAAAAACTTCAGTAATTGGATTTTGTGAGAGGAGGAACGGCCGTTCACCTCTGAGGACGATGGAGCAGATAGAAGCTGGAGAAAATGGCCAATTCCCTGCGTCTGCCTCCCCACGGGTCGTCAACGCTCCGCAGTGGAAGAGTTCAAAGCAATCTGTCTCTCTCTCTCAGTCAATACAGCCAGGAATATTTACAGCCTCTCTGTTTTATTATAGCAGAGCAGCTACAGATTGAACAGACGTAATTCTGATCCACCAGATTAACCAGATTAACGAGGTTTTGAATCAGAAATTAAGTTGTTTTCTGGTGTTTCCTGACTAGTTCAGATTTAATGCAACACAATGTAAAATGATGGTTTATTATACACCTATTATTAAAACAAAGATTTATTTTTCTACTTTCTCATATTAAAACTAGTAACCTCTAACACTGAACCAACAGCAGCTTCATAACTGAAGTATGTTCAGAAAAATCTGAATTGGTCTGGGAATAAAAGCATAAATTAAAACCTTAGGCCTTAATATTTCCACCATTTCTGTCATCCATGTTTTTCCATGAACAGAAAATGTCTGTGAAACTTCATTTTACCTATTATTATTTGAGATAAGTTATTGAACGCGGTTGATGGTCAGATTATTGGAGTGAATAACAGTTGTGTCGATTCTTCCACCTGGAGTTCATATTTTCATAAAACTCCTCTGAAAACCTTGGAAAATGTAACATTGTTTTATTACTCTGTTGAGAAGAAGAGACCAGAATGATGATAAAACTACTGGGTTGTATGAATAAGGCAGATAAAGAGAGTAATGAGAAAGCCCGTTACTGTGGTGCTTGATGTTGCGTCCACGGTGGATAACAAAGTGCATTAATGATGCAGCGTCTGAACTCCTGAGCAGGAAACTAATATCCAGCTATTGTCAGGTTTGGAGGAGAACTGAAGGAGAAACTTTATATTAAAACAGCCTGTGGCGCTCTGAGTCCATATCGCTTTATATTCCAAACGAAATTGTCTCAGTATTGCAGCTCTGACTCCTGCTTACTAAAGAGATCGTCATCTTGACTTCGCTGCAGCCTGAAGTGAATCAGATCGGTTCATAGTTTCCTCACCTCCATCTTTCCATCATTTCTTTATTTTCTGCTTTCGTTGCACAAAGTTTTCGTTTCCAGGAAAATGATAAACAGCCTCAAAAAAGAGAGAACATTTAGCAAAATCTTCATCTTTCTCTTCATATTACTGTCATGTTTGAGTTTTTTACTTTTTAATGATTTCCTGGATGTTTTCTAGCAGTTTTCTGCTTTTATTTTTAGTTTTAATGGTTTGACACTTTCTCCACCCTCTCTGATTTTCCCCGTGAAGCAGAGGATCTTTAACGAACGTTTTTATTGACTGTCTCCTCCTCTGCTTCCTCTCCTCTCTGTGCTCATCAGAAAATACAAGATTCCTACCAACTATTAATTAGGAAGTTGTTTAATGAAGAATCATTTTATTGTTTTGAAGTCTGTATAAATGAGTAAAAACAACAGAGAAAATAAAAACGGACTTACATCAGTAGCCACTAAAATAGACTAATGTTACATTTCTAAAATAAATTGGCTTAATCACAAGTTGTGATAAACAACTGGATGTTACTACTGTTGGAAACGACAAAGAAGATTACAGGAAGTGATGGAGGATCACGTGTGAATTTAATTGTTTTTTTATTAAATGAAAACAGTAATTGTGAAATTTTATTTTATTTTTTTACATTATCAGAATATCAACACATTTTTGCACACATTTGTAATGGAAACGCAGCTAATCAATCTTTTTTGTCCTACCACAACAAATATAAACAGCTAATATACTCAACTTACTTTAACTGGAACAAATGAGATTAAGATTGAATTTTTCACAAAATATTTATTAATCCTACTGTGTTTAAATATTTCATTTATCTTAACAGGATTTGCTTTAATTGTTTCAGTGTAATGAATATTTATTATTCTTTCTGACTCAATGATTTATTGATCATCTTATATTTTACACATTAGTTGTTAAAATTGCATGATTTTAAAAAAATTTAATTATTATTTTGTTCTCAGATCAGTCAGGTCTAGAAACATTAAATTTTATTTTATTTTACTTTACCCCAATAAAAGGTCAAAACATATAAATTATATCATATAGTTATGAACTCATTTGTGTTTTTATCTCCAAATTGTTGCTGGGAAACTTTAAACATCTTGAATTTTACTGTGTTTGAACCCTGAACTCTTACTGACTTCAGATTGAAGATTTCTGAAGAGTCGTTTTCCCGTCAAACTGGTTTCACTGTAGTTACAAACAAGGCTCAATATTTTCTGCAAACATTATGAAGAATGTGAGTTTCTAATCCCAGTTTAACCCCAGTTGGATCACCAGTTGCAGCGCTCCTCGTCCCTCCTGCAGCTGCAGATAAATCCTCCTGGTTCAAAATGTTTGAGCTGCTTTTATTAGTTTTGGTTCCAGCTGAATCCAAAATGATGGAAAAAGAATCTGCAGATTTTTGCATTGCAGTGAGTTTGGATGAATATGAATCAGCACTCTCCATCAGCCACCTTCTGACTTCTGCGTGCTTCCCTGCAGCTGGAGGTTCCTGCTTTCATCGCAGAAACATAAACACACGGTGTGTATCGGCAAACAGCAGGACTGTAACATCACACACACCTCTGCTGCTGTGCTGAACCTAATTCAGTCTCCCACGCTCACCTTCCTCTCTTATTGGCTCTTCTATCTCCCAAAATGTGCAGCGCCTCAGATTACTGCTGTGAGACGGCCCGGCTGGTCCAGGCCGGGTGGAGACGCACTGAAATTACCACCAGCATCAACCCGCCGTCGCTGCCGTCTTCTCACACATTATCAGACGCCCCAGTGGCTCTTTTCTAATCAGCATTAGGATGAGCTAACTGCTGCGCGGCGCTGCAGGAGCTGTGGCCCGCTGCGATGCTACTGCGCTTATTTTTTGGTTCGCACAGCAGATGTGACACCTGCGGTTCGTGAATGTGAGCGTTTTTTTGTAAGACATGCAAGTTGAGTCGTTCCTTTTAAGAAGGATAAATAATCAGTTTTTATGAGGAAAACCACCAGAGGGATGAAGTATTATGATTGTTGTGTGCAATTTGAGCATAAAACGCAGCAATTTTTGACCACAGGACACAGAGGTGATAACCTTTAAAACAAAATCAAGACAAACAAAGTTTTAATCCACGTACATCTGTAATATCTGGTTAAATATCTCAACCGTAGTTTTTTGTAGCCATTAGCAAACTTCTGGCATCATTCTGTTTTGATAATTGGTCATTATTGTTATAAACTAGTTGTGTGTTGTTCAGTTTGTGTGAACAAAAAGCACCACTCTTCTTTATTTTGGAAAAGATGAGGGAAAGTGAGCAAAACTGCCACAAAAATAATGGAAATGAAATATTATGAACTCACATCACCTTCAACCAGATGAAAAAATGTTGATGAAAAATTACGAGTACCATTGGCAGATTATTTCATGTGAAAAATGTCTTTTTATAAGTGAAATAATCAGCCAGTGGAACTGCTAACTTTTCAGGAATTATTGACTTAAAATTAAAATTATAATTCATGCTGAAAATGACTTGTAAGTTAGTTTTGTCTCATTTGAAATGGACTGAGATATTTGCATAAAGTTACTTGGTAAGATGTTTTTCACAGTGTAAGTTAGAAGCAAAAGCTGATTCTGAGCTTGGGGATTGTTATTGTTGTCATAGCAACCGCAGTTGGTTACGGATGGGCTGTGAAGAACCTGGGAAGTGTGACGTCATGTGAGAACTATTTAAGACCTGTTGCCATGGTTACGCGTCATAGCAACTGTCAAAAAGTAAAAGAGCATCTGGAACCAGAGAAATGATGAACAAATCAGAACCAACAGAACCGGTCCAATACGGTCAGAACCAACGGATCGGATCTCGGAGCAGGAGGCTGATTTAGAACCGGCTTGTACCAGCAGAGGGAGACAGAGTCCCCAAAACTGATACTGAATCAAAACCACAACATATTTTTACTCAAGTAAAAAGTAGTCATCTAAGAAATTACTCAAATAAGAGGAATTAAGTATTTGGTAAAAAAAGTTACTCCAGTACCGAGTAACTGATCAAATTATCAATCATTTAATATTTAAAAATGGCTTCATCAGACGGAGCGAAATATAAAGTTAAGAGGAAACTTTGGTATTTTAAGGGCTAAAATGACAATAATTCATATAAGTAACAATAATAACAAAATTGGTCAAAATAACATTTTGAAAATTAAAATGTTTTCAAAATAAAACTGAAGAAACTTTAACAGAAGCTGCAGGTGTGTGTCTGTGTCTGGTTTGTTTTTCATTCAGAGGGAAGAAAATCCAGAAATTTTACCAAGTAAGAAAATTACTTGAGTAAAAGTAAAAATACTCCTAAAAGTATCTTTTTTCTAAATAGTTACTCAGGTAAGTGTAACTAGTTACTACCAAACTTTGGCAATGAAGGTTGGTTGTCCGGCTCGTCTTCGGACCAGAACCGGCGACCAGCGGCGGCGCTGGCGATGACTCAGACTCCTCCATGTTGGCGGCGTGAAGCGTTTCCAGGCCCGCTGTCATCAGGGATTAGTTCCCACCGTGTCCCAGATTGGAGCCTTTTGAACGGGAAGATCTCCTCGTTTCTCAATCTTTTATCTCCGTCCAGCTCATTGATATTCACGCGGTTCTTCACCTCTCCGCGTCGCCGTCTCCCTGGCGGTTCCTTTGCTTTCTAATAAAGACGCTCTTTCACAGGCTGGTCTTAGTTTAGCATCTTTTAAAGGAATAAAACGTGTCTGCAGACTGTTTGCTGCTTTTAGTTACAGGCTGAAGGATTTCTGGGTTAAAACCATCAAACGGGTCCAAATTCAGGGAGACAAGTGGTTTTATACAAGAACCCGTCTGTCCATCCGTTCGTCCATCCATCCGTCCATCTCTTCCTTCTATATCTCCACCTGTCGGGTCTAATTAGGTTCATCAACAGTTTAGATGAAAATCTCCTCTTACTATTAAATGCGTTTATCTCGTCTCCCAGCTGAATATCACCAAGTTTCTATTAAACGTCCATCTGGTTGGTTTAATTATTTCCCTGCTGGCAGCTTGGATGTTCGGTCAAACTACATGATTTACTCTTCATCCTTCCAGAGACAACCAGACCGAACATCTGCGTGAGACAGAGATATATTTCCTGCTCCATAATTCATCACTTTGTTGGTGGTGTCTACATAACTTCATCCTCATTTCCACTCCATAATTAAAAGCTGCTTTAAATGCAACACTGCATCAGTCTGTTTATGTCTGGTTTGATTTAATAGATGCTAAATTTCATTTTCAATGGAGTCGATGCAGAACAAAGATGATGAGCATGCAGCTGGCGACAGTAGGACGGAAAAATGAGGAGTTTGTCTTTAGTAAAGCTAGATTTACAGTTCAAGCCCAAGTTGGGCTGAAAATATGTCAAAATGCTGGCCACTGATTGGCCAGGATGAAAAATGTCAAAATGCTGGCCACTGATTGGCTAGACTCAGTGGGGCGGAGTCACTAGAATCCTTTTGTAAAAATTTACAGCAGCGACTGAGCGTGTGTGGACATTTAAGAATGTTCAACTTGTTGTATTTCCTCTGTTGCTATGGTAACCCCATCCACACAGAGCTGTTGCTCAGTTGTAACGGATAATGTCCCAAACTGCGTACAGTGGAGTTAGCTTTGCTCTGCAGTATTTTCCACACAGTCCCACAAATTTTGAAATCAGTTTTATAATTTGAAATTCAACATATATTTTTGAGAAAATATTTGTTCATTTTTCAACTCAGTATTTAAAAAATCACTTTACTGTACTGTCCCTGATGCTTTTATCTAGCTTCTCGATAAATTAAATATTATACACTTTATTTTATCATTGATTATAGTTTTTTGAAGATGCTTAGTCAAATATATGCACATAATTCACTGATTCTGCAATTATAATACTGGTATTACTCGTTTAACTATTGTTAAATAGTTGACAAGTGTCACTAAAAACCTTCAATGTTTATTTTTACATATTATATCCAGAAGACATTAATCAGGCTAACGTTGGTTTTTATTGCCTCGCCCAGCTCAGGGTTTAGATTATTCATCTCCTTTGTGTTCATTTCACATTTTGACCACTAGAGTGGCATCAAAGCTCTTCCACTTGTCTGGATTATTAGCAGTGAAATTGGTTTGGAGCTAATTAGCCTCAGCTAATCCAGGGTGTTCAGTTTAAAAACTCCTTCCACTGACAGTAGGAGGTTTCTGGAAAATGTGCCGAACGTCCAACAGGTTAAAATCCTCCACAGCTCAGAGGAATCATTGTTCCAGCTGGATTTTAATGAGTGTGTGTGTGTGTGTGTGTGTGTGTGTGTGTGTGTGTGTGTGTGTGTGTGTGTGTGTGTGTGTGTGTGTGTGTGTGTGTGTGTGTGTGTGTGTGTGTGTGTGTGTGTGTGTGTGTGTGTGTGTTTGGGGGTCTCAGCCTGGGAGGGAGTGTTATCTTTGTTTTAATCAGCCTTGAACAGAGGGAAAAGGAGGGCAGGCTCTGCCTCCTTCTCTCTCTTTGGATCTGTAATAAGCCTTCTTGCTCTAAATCCTTTAATCTGAGCAGGAATGAAGGCCATATCTCTGTCTTCTGGCTCCAGAGAACAATCACTCTCTATCACACACACACACACACACACACACACACACACATTGTTTCACCAAACACCAGCCTTGTTAACAACGGGGAACTCTTTCTGTCTGTATCTATTTGTATTGTATGTATTTCTGAGGGTTAGAGTTAAGAAAATCTCCCAAACCTTTTAAGTCAGCAGATAAAAACGGTTAAATGTTTGAACAGAAACAAACTGATGTTCTTTGGTGAGAAGTTTAAGCTGAAAATCTGCAGGATTGGCTGCGATCTGCTTCCTGCTCCGGTGCCTCCAGGCTGATTTAAAATTGATGAATTTAACAGAAAGTTTCTCCTAAATGATCCAGAACAATTTGTTTGCTTTGTTTTCTGGACTAATATTTTCCTCTTTTTGTGTTTTATTTTGTTCCCAGGCTCGACTCGTGGACTAATCCGCCCTTCAGACTGAAGCTGTGATTAGCCTGAATTACCAGGTGATTAATAATCCAATTGTTAAATTAACTACTTCCTGTTTGCTCCATCAGAAGCTTAACTGGTTTTCATTTCCATTGTGAATTTATGGTTAAGAATGAAATAAAATGATGGGGATTGTTGGCAGGATGAACTGCCGGCTGCTTTTATCTCCTAACTCTCTCCAGCAGTGACAGTAATTATGCTTCTGACGGTTTAACCGGCAGCAGCAGAGCAGGTGGGAGGATAAGAAGTCATTTCATGCAAGGAGGAAAAATAGGATTCATCTTTTTAGCTGCAGAGTTCCTTCACAACTCTAAAACACTTTGGACAATATGCAGTTATTTGGGGATTTTCAGAGCTTTGATGGAAGCAGCTTGACTCCAAACGGATCATTTTTCTCCTCTGGCTGATCCATTGTGTTCATCACTGATGCATTTGTATAACTGGATCTTTTCATAACTTTTCTACTAATTATGGCTTTAAATACAGCTTATATATGTCAATAAAATCCAACTTAAACAGTTTATATCGGATTATATTAACAGTTTATAACATATTTACCAGTCAAATCAAAGCATGTTTTATCTGTTTCTGTGCAGAATTTCATCAGTCAGTCATGCACTTTTTCAGGTTAGTGATGAATTGTGAATTTATTGAATTTTTTTTTGCAAACTATGTGTCAGAACAATCTGTGACCAAAATTCTGAAAGTTATTTTTAATTTTGAGTTTGAGGCTTTTTAGCAACACTCGGCAACTAAGGACTGGAAATGAGCAACACTAGTGTTAATATATTAAGACGCAATATAATTTAGGGATAATTGTAGAAATAGTTAATTATGTTGATTATGAAAACGTGAATTGCTTTCATAAGTACACACAGGATATAAAAGCTTCCAGCTGTATTAGAAAAGCAAACAGGATAAAAGCCTGAAACGTCTCAGAAATATGTAAAAATTCAATTTGTAACAGTTTTCATGTTGCTAAATAGAGACTGAACAGCAGTGGGATTTATCTGTTTGAAATAATGTAGTTATGAAAAAGCAATGGCATTATAAAATATATTTTATTCAATTTCAGTTTGAGCATGAACAGCATCAATAAAATATCTTTAGTGCCTGCTGGATCTAAATAGCATCATAGCTAAATTTACACTATTTATACCTCCAGTGTTTAAAATGATTATCTTTAAGTAATTTATAAAGAATGAACATTTTTTGTTATAAAAACAGAAGTGGTTTTGCCTTTTCTCCTGCTGCTCAGTGGATATTGTCGCCCTGTTGGAGGCAAATCTGATGATTTATTTTTTTACCATAACTGGTTCAGAAGGAGAAGAAGGCAGATCACAGATCTAACTAAACGCAAACATCAGTCTTTGACTCATAAACCCAAAAATCTAATGTTGTTTCATTCAACCTAAAACTGATTTGTTGCCTCACCAATAGTTTCACATTATCAGCAGATGAACAAATAAAACTCCATCGCTTTGTTTTTGGGAGCTGATTGATTCATTCCAGCTCAAATCAACTCCGACGTCCTTTGATCCGTTAAAGGCAGCGACAGAACACCTGTCAGCTCCGGGTTTTTTCCCCTCCGTTGGATCCCAGTTTCATCTTTTCATGTTAAACGTCTCAATCCGGATCCGGCCCACTGAGGGCTTCACTCACAGCATCATAAGGACTTCAAAATGAGCCGATGTCGGGACGCGTCGACAGCATTTCAAACGCGAGCCGAACGTCAACGGGAAGAGCGACGGCTGCTCCGACGGGAACGCCGACAGATGTGTGGATTTCAGGATGTTTCCTGACGTTTCGATAATTAAAGCAGCTGCAGGTTCTGGTGCTGAAATGTCGGGTTAGTCACTCGGTTCGGCGCCAAATTACATCTGCATATCTGTCCGCAAATTTACCGACATGAGTTGGAATCATGTTTTTTTCTGCTCTCTTTACTCGCGGCTCAGCAGAAACCCGTCTGGGTATTGATCCAAGTCATATTTATTTAAGGAGATTGATTCCCGTCCTTGCTGCCACTCCGCGGTTCTCCATTCGTTCCCGAGTGATTAAAGAATAAATTTAGTTTGCTGATCCGGCTCTGGATTTACACCTGCAGGGCTTCAGGGAGCAGGAAAAACTTAAAAAGTCTGAAAAATATTAATACTCCAAAGATTCCCAGTTGGATTTAGGTGTGTACTTTGACTAGACCAAACATCTGCAACCCTTGCAATCCAAACAGATTCCTTCCATACTATACCAATGTTATTTAAAGAGAACTTTAAACACCCACAGAACCACAGTGATGTACACAATCACATAAAATAAATATGATCAATTATATTTGATAATCAATAACCAAAGTAATGTATAAAATAGTAAAAAGAATAAAATCAGAAAGTCACAAAACTTGTTTAAAGCTGCAAATGTTGCAGAGCCTTTTTTAAAAACCCAACTTATAATTTTTGATAAATATCTGCTATAAAAAGTTTTCATTTTTTAAAAATCACTGTATTTCTAATTTTCTTTTTTTAAATAAGGAAAACATAAAAAATGGGGCCTCTGTCTCTTTAAGAAGCTCCTGCTCCATCCCATCAGTACCAGTAATCAGGAAAATGCTTTAATCTTTTCATATAATTGTATTAAATTCATATTATATGAAAAGTTTGGTCCAGTTAACATCAGCTAAATAATCCAAACCTCTGGATATTTATGTTTCTAAAAGGTTGAATTAATTTTTTTAACAAGAAGCAACAGTTGGGCTCTGGTTTGTTGTCTGGCCCAAAAACCTTCGTATCATGTTAAATATTTCCATCTCCGTGGTAACTGGTAGCAAACTGGTTGTCTGTTTTCCTTTTTGTTGCACCAGTGGACTGAGTGACCCTCTGTCTTCATCTCTCCTCCCAACAGTCGGCCTTTGTTCTGATGCCGACCCGACTCCGGTTCTGCTCTCTGTGCCGCTGCCCTGCTGAGATGTCACCAACTTGCACTTTGCAACCAGAACTTTCAATGACAGCCTGTTTTAAAGTTGATTTATCAGCAGAAGTTACAGAAGCTTAAATGAAGCAGTTCATCAACCCTCCTGCCATTTTCCTCAGTTGAACTCTGGTTGTATTTGGCAGGATGTTTGTCTCTTTGGAGGATAAAATAAGGAGAAAAGACAGCGAGTCGGATTCAGAGCAAAATGTTTGTCAGGTTTAGTGTTTGTTGTTGAAACTAAAAGCAAGTTTAACTCTTTTATTACCTGAATCTTTGGAGGGTTCACACTAAACTGAGACAAACCAACCAAACCATTTGAGCAAGCTGTTCCCCTCCTGGCCTGTGGGGGCGCTGCACCAAGAACCTAAAAATAGACGCCGAGTGCAACCTCCTTCTCCATCAAATGGAAACAAAAATGGAGTCAGAGGGTTTTGATTTTGTTTTGGTTAAAGACTATGATCCATTTTCCTGCTGGCGCTAGGATAGCACATTTGTTCTGGTTATTTTTACCCAGAATGCCCTGCGCTGTAGTCCACTTCCTGCTTTTAGAGCGGTCTCCTTTTCGCTTGGCGTTCACATATGAGGTTCACATCATCAACCGAACCCAGGCTGAGGTTTGTAGGCGGACCAGAGTTTGGTGTTTTGGTTGATTTAGTTTTTCACATCTCACCAACCGAACCGGACTGTCTGGCTAAACGGACTGGAGTTGAATTAAATTGGGCCAAACAGAACTGGTTTGTTTATGAAGTGAATTCATTTCCTGTTGAGACCTTGTAGGATCTGGTTTTTGGAGATTAGGGTTCACTTTGTCTAAGTTGTCTTGAATTTTAGCATAAACTAAAGCACATCTGATCTTTAATTTATTGTTTGACTAAAAGCTGTCCATCTTCCATTAAACTCCCCTTACACTAATTAAGTTGTCCTTTAATCCTATTTGTCATTAAGAACTCAACCCGTTCAGTTTTAATTTTACTTCTTGGAACCCAACATGGCGCCGTATCTGAAGCTTTTTGTCCGCCGTATGAATCCCTGCCTGCTGATAAATGTTATCGGTCCTTCCCTGTCGTTTCCCCTCCACTGAATCAGTCCTTTTCACCTCTTATCTGAGCCGGGGAATAACTGGACTCCCTAAAGAAACTGCGGTCACTGAGCTGCTGTTTCCACAGACGGTGGAAGGAAAAGGAGTCAAAGCCTCAATGTGTAACATGCCAGACACACATATAACCTTTACTCTATCGATTATCCCAATGATTAATTGGATGAAAAAGTTAGCACATTCTGCAGATTTTTTATTTAACCACTTAAATATATTTTAAACATTAGGAATCCATAAACAAATAGTTCAAATCATTTTTAAATAAGAAAATAACCTTTCGTGAACATTTAATCATTTGCAGCTACAAAAACAGCTTGACTTAACATCAATACAGTGATACTGATCTGTTTACTGTTTTTATTTACAGAATATGAACCTTTTCTTATTTTAAATGCAAAATGCTTGTATTTTTTGTAGGTTTTTTTTATTAATGCTTTATGTTCTTTTAGCAAATTGCCTTTTTCTGAGCCTGTATATCAATTAATCAATTACTAAATTAGTTGGCGATTATTTCAACAATTGTGTGTCTCGTCTCAGTCATAGCTTGTAGCTGCTAATTACTTTCACATGGTTGTTATATGTAGCCATGGCAACCAGGTGTTGTTTTTACAACTGGGAGCAGCTAATTAGCATCTCAACAGCTTAAACAATACCTGAACTTTGACCCCTAATGCCAGATGAATTTGAAAAGACTTTGTGGACAAAGAGCTGAGAGAGAAAGAGGAAGTTCAGATCAGATCCCCTACTCCAACATCTTCTAATTATCCAACCAGAGAGAGATTTAAAGAGAAGCAGCAAAAGCAAAAGAGGTGGATTAGCAGAGCTGCCAACAACTGATTCTTCTTAAAGGAAAGTCAAGATTTTGTCTTGTTACCAAGAAATACACAACCAAACACACGTTACCTCGTTTTTTTGTGGCTGTTTCTTTCATCAGAAACCTTAAGAATAAAAATTACTCTTAAAGCTTCAGTTTATAACTTTTATAAAAGAAGTGTTTTTTATATATTTGTTAAAAATGTCCTCATGTTGTGACAGTTTGAGTGAAAAGATTGATCTCCTCCTCCTCCCTGAGTTGCTTCTGCCATCTGAATAAATGCACCGAAATCAACCAATCAGAGCCGGGAGGAGGGTCTTAGTGCTGCCAATCATTCTCATGTATCCGCTGTGAACAACTTACCATTACAAGAAAACTGTTTATCTTCTGTCTTTGGTGGTTATGCTAACTAGCCTTAGCATTCTTGACAAGCTAAGCTAGCTGCAGCAGAGCTGAGAGCAAAGGGGGTAGTGATTGGCAGCACTAAGACCCGCCTCCTCGCTCTAATTGGTTAAGACTTGGAGAAGTCAGTGGAATTTTTTTATTTTCAGAGATTATGGGGACATAAAGGTACATTCTGCAACTTTACTGTCAATTTAATATTAGAACCAAAAATGTTCTGTTATTAAACCGGCTAAGGATCAGATTGGTTTATAAACACAAATAATCACCAATCAGATCTGCTACTAAGCCATAAAACTTGCTTATAATTCAAATAAAGACATTTTAAAAGTTAAAAGTTGGAGAAGTTCTGCTGAGGAGGAAAGTGATCAGACCAACTCTAACCAGGCAGCTGTTCTCAGCTCAGCGCCGTTTCATCGCATCGGTTTTATTTTCCCCAGGAACTCCTCAGGTGCAGTTTGTTCCTCCAGACTGCGTCGCCTCTGCAGGACAAACTGTGGAGGAGATTGCCTGTGTGTGTGTTGATAGATGAGCTCCCCCTGCTGTGTGTGTCCGTCCTGTTTGCTGCTTTAGCTTCACTTTCCCTCGCCAGGCTCTTTTATTACCACCAATGAGTCCATTTCCCCCCCGGGGTTCCTCCAATCACAGCAACTGCATCCCTCCAGCTCCAGCCAATCAGCATCCTGGTTCCTCTGTCCTGATGTCATGAATGGCTAATGTTGCCCAGCGGTTTGATTGAATGTAAATCAGATGTTTTGAAGTGACATTTGCGGTGAATTTGATGATAATGAACAGTTTTGGTTTCAAGGAAATGAATAACGAGGGACAATATGCCGGATGGCAAGAACAGCATTCAGTCAAGTTAAAACATTTCAGCAGCAAACATCAATAAATACCATCAAAGTCAGTTATTGTTGATCAAAAGCAGTTTTAACTATTTTTAAAAATTTTGTGTTCCGCCACTTTAGCAGTTTTCTGGACGTTTGTTACAGATTTCAGGTGTGCAGGAGCTGAATCAATCAATCAATCAATCAATCAATCAATCAATCAATCAATCAATCAATCAATCATTTATATTTGAATAACACATTTCAGCAAGGAGGCAGTTCAAAGAGTTTTACATCATAAAAACACCAGACAGTCACCAGTTGACAAACCTTACATTTTTATCAAATACCATCATCAAAATCATCAATAATTACCATCAAAGTCAGTTATTATGAATCAAAGAGAACTCTAAGCAGATGGGTTTCAGTCTAGATTTAAAGGAACTCAGTGTTTCGGCTGTTTTGCAGTTTAGAACTAGATGATGTGCTCCATCTTCCTGGTTTTAGTCAGGACGCCAGCAGCAGCATTCTGGATCAGCTGCAGCCTCATCTCGGTCTCCTTTCAACCTTTTTATTGTCTTCTTTCTGGTGCACCTACAGACTTGGCAGCATCCCATCCCTTCAGAGGAAAATATTAGACATCTGAATCGTCTCCAGGCAGAGAATAGACGACTTTTAACCCCATTCATCAAATGCATGTGATATCAGATGAGTTTTTTGAGACAGAAATGTGATTGCCAGAGAGAAAAAAGAAACATTCAATCAGCAGACTCAAACCGCGGTTGGCCTCAGAAGTGCGCAGTCCCGGTGGGACGTCGAGTGTCAGAAAGCAAGGATTGTTTGAAGCGGTTCCCACGGGTTGGGATGTGGAGGGAGGCGCACACAGAGAGAAACATGCGAGTGATGAAGAGACGACTGAAGGAACGAGGCTTAAGGAGGTTAGAGAGGAGCAGAAAAATCTGCGAGGCTTTATTCCCCCGGCTGGAGCTTCAGCACACATTCCTGGATTCAGCTTCACTACGAACTTTTCAGCCAGAGCTTTTGACATTTAAAGACTCCCATTCGTTTTGACCTGTGTTTTTTTTAAACTTTCCATGACCATGTTTGTACGTTATTCCAGTTTTCTACCAAATATGACTTGCTGGTTTTAGATTTATTGGCAGACTTCTGTCTGACTCCTAAATCTTTAAATCAGATCTTTAGATGGAAACTGGATGATTGTTTCTGGAAATAAAGGAACATGACAGTGGCAGAGCAAATATTCAAAACATGTCCTGGACTTAGAAGTCTGATAATTCAGAAGCACCTGATTGCTACAGATTAGCTTCTTTAACATTTGGTGTAGATCTCAGGATGTTCTCACACCTGATAGTCCCGCAGTTTCAGTTTGATTTGGAACCAAAACTCCATCATCTGCTCCACCTCCATCTGCTGTGGTTCTCTGTCTTTCTGTCAAACCAACCTGTTCCCCTCCTGGCCTGTGGGGGCGCTGCACCAAGAATCACTGAAGGAAACGACACAAAAACCTCTGAAGACACTGAGAGCAACTTCCTTCTTCACCAGATGGAAACAAGATGGAAGCATCAGATTTTAGCAGTTGGAGGATTTCTCTTTAGTCTTTAGTTAAAGACTATGAGCCATTTCTTTTGCTAGCGCTAAGCTAGCACATTTGATATGGTTATATTTATCAAGAATGCAATTGTAGCCATTCAGCTTTCCAGTGTTTTGGGAAGCCCTGATCAATCATTGAACATCTTTAGAAATGTGGACTGTAGCATTAGCATTAGCAACATGTTGAGATGCTATTTTAGGCTTGAATAGCTTAGCTGATAGGCTAACTCCCTTTAGCACAACTGCAACATGACAGTAGTGTTTTCCAGCGTCCAATCAGATAGGTTTGAAGCAGAAATGAACCCCCAACGCTCCGTCATCCATCGTTGCTGTTAGCTGAAGTTGTTTGTGCGTCTGATTTAATAGTGTACCAGAAACGCACAAAATGAAACGTTCCACTGGAAACTTTTGTATGTAAAACAGAAAATGTGATTAATCGCGTTAAAATTTATTAATAGAAGTTAAAGTCTTGACCCTAATTTAAAAGGCTTTCAGGCTCTGAAAGAACAACGCCATTTTGAGGGGAATAATTTAACTGCTACACCTGGAACAAAAATTGAGGTTCCTACATTATCTGGAGCGGTCCAGAACTGTATTTAGTAGAGTTTTCTTAACTTATTCCACGTTATTGTCAAAATATTCCATCCATCCATGAAACCACTGACTTTTTTGAACAAGTCAAAAAGTCTTGAAAAATATTGTTTAGTTGAAAAAAGTAGTAAATGTAAATTATTTTCTACCCTGTCAGTTTCATACCAGAATTTTTCTCGTCTTTAAAGCTGCATAATCCAGCAGTTCACACATTAAACGTGTTGTACGCCTTTTCTCCCTTCAGGTAGTTTCTTTGCTTAACTGTAGGAAGTGGAAATAATTTCCGGTTCTCAGCGTTTCCTGTCAGACCAGTCCATCCATCATTCAGTAAAAATCCTTTTCATCATGAAGAACAGTGCAACGATTTATAACAGTGAGCCGGTGGCACAAAGGCTTTATTGAGGTCGCTTATCTTTTAAGTAGTGAGCCTTTTGTTTGCAATAATTATCCTAAAACCTCATAATTACCCTTCAGTGGTTTAATTATGTTTATATAGGGGCAAGGTTTTATCCTTAACAAGCTCTGATAAAGGGGCTTTATCTAAACGTTTCACATCCAGAAAATCCCATCTGTTGTTTTCAAGAGAAACACAAACACACCTTCGACACAAACTGAGTTTACTCCAACCCTGACAGCAGTCAGGCTGAACTGGAGGATGAAAAACGCTTCAGAGAGAAAAGAAAAGCGGCTGAGATGGCTTACGGAGAAAACAGAAGATGATTTTAGCCCTTTGATGTGGCAGATCTTTAACGGGACGAGGCGGGGAACATACCTGCTGGGTTTGGCTTGTTTTAATGTTACAGGGAGAAAAGGTGCGACATTTAATGACAGCGACAGATTAGATTAATGATAAAAGTGTGAGGCTGATTCTAATAAGCTCAGAAGGTTTTTGGTTCACTGACTGAGAAGATCCTGCAGCACAATTCAAAGATAAATAAAATTTAAAAATACTTTATTTATCTTCCTGGACAGTAAATTGTCCCTGTAATTCCTGCCTTAAACAATAATGTTGTGATTTTTGAGACAATTTCCAAGTAAAAGACCAATAAACTTTAATTTAAGAACATTTAATTTGAACTTCCTCCTGCTCTCTGCCTCCTTTTCAGCTCCACTGGGATGATTTGGGGTCAAAGTTCAGGTGTTGTTTGAGCTTTTGAGATGCTCATCAGCTGCTCAAGGTTTACAAAACTAAACTCCTTGTTACCACATTTCACATCATATCAACTAAATACGTTTATATTTACAGTTTATATAACAGTAAATATATAAACTTTGCAGTTTATATATTTACTGCATATTTACAGTAAATATATTTATATACACAGTTTCCTCTTCACTAAGAGGAAATGTAGTGAAGGTATTTCACTAACACCTTTTCAGGTTTTAGTGAAAAGGTATCCTAAAACCTAAATTGTATCCTGGCCCTTATATTTAATGTCCAAATAAATAAAAGCTGTAAAACAAGATGGCCGCCCTGGGCGTTTTGACATCTATGGAAACCCAACAAGTTTATTGGTGAGGGAAAAAATCTAGATTTTCCAAAAATTAAATCTTCAAAACCCAAAATTCAATTTAATCAATAAAATAATGTCGCCTACCATTCTTGTCCAACATCAGTGTCTGACCGCATAAAAGTGCCTCTGAAAACTCATCCAACATATTAAACCCTTAAAGAGCCAGGTGAGCGAATACTCGTGATACCGTTTTTTACCGTATTTTTATATTTAGCTCCTTTATTTTTTGTGTGAAATTGTTTCTAAGCCTCTGCAGCTGCTAGCAGCAACCTCTTGGTGTTTGTGGGTAATTTAGGAGAGCAGGCGGGCAGGGAGATAAATCCTGGTAATAAATCCCCCGACGCCGAGGAGAGTTCAGTTTGGAGAAAGACAGTGAACGCATCGTCCAATTGACCCACCTGTCACAATTATCTGATACCTGCAGAGAAAACCAGCAGTTATAAATTAACAAAAGGACTTTCAGGATTAAAGCTAATTAGAGTTAGCTTTAATAATCCAGATGTAATGTAAATACCTGGAGGTTTTTCTGGATTTGGTTGATATTCCAGCTAAAATGGAACGCACTCTGTCTCCAGTTTAATCTCTTGTTTAATCTCTTCTAATCTAATCTGGCACTGCTCCACCAGATCTCCTCCAGTAAAGGATGTTCTGGTTTTAATGGGAAGCTTTGTTATTTCCTCTGGTTTGTTTTTGCTCTCAGCTACAAGTGCAGCTCAAACACTTTAAGCACAAAAACATTGAAGCTAAATTTAGGCGTTATTGATTAAAGAACAATTTGGTAAAGAGTTTAAATCATTAATAACTTCTTTAAAAATGTGCACATTGTGTTTTACCTTCATACTGGAGTAAATGTGTATTTTTCCAGCCCTATTTTCTTAAATATTAGTTTTAATTTTTATTTAATTCTTCTGTATTCAGACTAATATTCACGATAGTTCCCCACCAACTTATTTGATCAAGAATGGTTTTAATTTTTATTTTTAATTAATGGTCCTATATTCAGGATAAGATTATTTACAGTAGTTGACCACTAGAGGCAGTGTTCCACTAACTGATGTCAGATTAATTTTTTTGTTGCATTCTTAAATCAGTCCACTAGGCGTCACTAAAACTCTAATTATTTAACAACCAGCTGGTATTTTCTCCTTTTGTCTTCCAGACAGATGGAGCGGTGGTGGGCGTGGCGGCTCACCGTGGTTGCCATGGTGATTGCTCACCTCAGCCCGTGCCGCGGCAAGGACCCGGAGTTTTCGTCCACCACGCGGATCAACAACGTGGTGGCGGACCCCGCCACGGGCCGGCTGTACGTCGGCGCGGTCAACCACCTCTACCAGCTGGACGCCGACCTGAAGCTGGAGTCCAGCGACTTAACGGGGCCCAAACTCGACAGCCGGCAGTGCACGCCGCCGATCATCGACAAATCCTGCACGGACGCCCAGGACATGCCCAACCACAACAAGCTGCTGCTGCTCCACCCGGCCAAGAACCAGCTGGTGGTGTGCGGCAGCCTGTTCAGGGGCCTCTGCTCGCTCAGGAGCCTGAACAACGTGAAGAACGAAGTCTACTTCAACGACAACAAGGGCGAGAAGTCGTACGTGGCGAGCGCCGATGAGAACGTCTCCGTCGTGGGAGTGATGTCATACTACAAGAAAGATAAAGAAAACCTCACGGTTTTCCTGGTGAGCAGGAAGCAAAAGCTCCGCCCACTCCTCCATGTTTACCAGAATAAAATCTAAATATTACAACAATAATGTAAAAATAAAAATAAGGTAAAAATAACAAGAATAATGGCAAAATATTACAAAATAATGTCATATTTGCAATATTACCTTAGTAACACAAGCTCTTACGGTGAAACTCGGTTTGCTCCCAAAAAACCTCGCTGCTCAAAAATAAAGCCACAGTCCTTCATGTTTTCCTTTCATTCCATCCTATTATTTTTTATTTCTTATTCCTCTTCTGTCTCTGCTTGATGTTTTTTCCCGTCAGGTTGCTAAAGGCCAGAGCGTCTTTGACACCAGCATGAAGCTCATCTCCACCCGGGTCCTGGAGGAAGTGGGCGACTGGGACGTGTTCGAGAACATCATCGAGACGGCGGCGGTCCAGTCCAATCCCTTCAGCCCGAAGTACGCCCACGACTTCCGCTTCAGCTTCAAAAGCGACGGCTTCGTCTACTTCCTGTTTTCCAGGAAGCTCAACTCACATTACCACAAGAACTTCACGTTCATCTCCCGGATGTGTGAGGAGGATCACAACTACTACTCGTACACGGAGCTGCAGCTCAACTGCAGCGCCAACAACGAGTTCAGCAAAGTTCTGGTGAGCAGAACCAGCCGGTCCAGATGTTTATTATTGTTACTCGTTTTTATAATAAACCAAACTTCATTCTGCTGTCTCTGGTCTTCCAGGCAGCTTTTGTTGGACCAGCAGGCGAAGCTTTGGCTCGGAGTCTGAGCCGGTCCAGTCAGTACGGACCCATCTCAGCTCATGACGAAGTTCTGTTCGCCACCTTCAGCGACGAGGGTGACAACTCAGCCATGTGTATGACACACTTTCATGTTTTAGTAACTTTTTGTATCAGTTTGGTCTCAGAAAAATGTTTCCAAACGACTAATTAGGTTCAGGGGGCCCTAAGCAGTTCAAAGTTAACTGATGCCTCTGTATTTTTACATACAGCATTGGGAAAAAGTATGTAGCCTTTACAGATTTCTTATGTTTTAGCTTTTTTGTTGTTTTATTTTTGGAATGTTTCATATGTAGCTTGAGTGGAGATAGATTTTGTTTCTGCTCCTGTTTTCAGGTATGTACCCTTTAAAGTTCATCAACGAACAGATGTATAAAGTCATATTCGCCTGTTACAACCAGGAGGGCCTCATCAACAACCAGCTTGCGGTTTATTCGCCTTATTCTAATTCTAATTCCAAGCCTGAGGAGCTGTGCAGCGGGAAGGTACTAAAATCCTCTCCTGAAACGAAGATAAAACACAAATCTGATGTTTTAATTGGAAACTCTCTTCTTTCACCAGAAAGGCAAGGATAAATGTGGAGCCGAGCATCTGCCCTCACCGCTGGCCAGTACGGCTGAATTCGCCTTAATGGCCGAGCCGTCATGGAAACGTCATGTGGGTCACCTGACTGCTGTGGCTGTTGCCGTGGAGATGGGCCATGCTGTGGCGTTCCTGGGCACCCCAGACGGAGAGGTGACAGATTCTTAAATCATGACTTTATTCACTTACTGTTTGTGGGTTCAAAATTACACTAAACATGCATTTTGATTGACCAAAACTAGCAAGATAATGTTAGCGCAGCTAGCTGCTAAACATTGGTGTTAATTATTTGGTAGACATATTACCATTAAATAATTATTTATTATTATTAAACAAATAAATTACATTATTTTATCCCTGGAAAAATGTTCTTAGTTGACAAAAAGCTAGCAAGCTAACATGAGCTCCAATCTTTCCTAATGTTTTTATTCACAGCTACGTAAAGTATATGCAAATATTTCCTTCTGCCATCTTGGATTGTCTGCATATCAACTTGTTGGAAATGTTGTAATCCGTTTCTTTATGGTTTTTGGTTTCATGAGGGACTGGCATGATAAATTAAAACAAACTCAATCATTTTTAATTGTATGATTTATTGTTTTTCCCTTTTTCTACCAAAAACCAGACAACAAAAGTTTCTGTTTTGTTTATTTTGAATCTTTAAAATGTCTTTCCGTTCCAGTGTTAAACACTCACTACAATTTAAAGTTTATTGGTTAGTTTTATTACCACTAAATTACTTGAAAGTGGTCTCAAAACAACAACATTATAGTTCATCACAATAACTTCTGCTTAAAATGTGTTTTAGCTGCTGCCACTGTGGTTCCGGCTCTGCGCTGGCGGTAACTTTTCCACTTCCTGTTTCTGCTCTGCAGGTGCTGAAGCTGCATCTGTCGGCTCGACCCGAGGTTTACGGCCAGCCGCTGAGCAGCGCCTCCGGACACAAGGTCAACAAGAACCTGCTGTTCGACTCCAGCCAGCAGCACCTGTACATCACCACGGAGACAAAGGTCAGAGCCCATTGATTGTTCCGTTTACCGGATCCATTGCTCCACGCTTTCACCCGTCCAAAACAACCTGTAAGGTCGCGGCGGCGGCGCTAGCTAGCTCCTGTTTCCCCCTTTCATCCATCAAGCCGCTGACTTAATGAGCCCTTCATTTATTCCCTCTGTCCTGTTTGATCATTTATTCACTCTGTCGACTAACACCAACACATCCGTCTGCATTACCGCACACAAGTCTCTGCTTGATTTATTCACTCCGTTTCTCTTCCTCTCCGTCATCCGTCTTTCTTTGCTTTGTCCTTTCATCTTTTCCACAGCCGAGGTGAAATAGATGTTATTGATTTTAGAAATGAATTAATTACAAAGCACTTCAAGAGAGCAATTTGCTTTGATCAAGTCGAGCGACGACGCAGGAGCTCGTTCCATCTGCTCATTTAAATTTATTAGTCGGCGCTCAGCCTGTCAGAGAGGAGAGCCGCTTGGAAGATGTTCAGTAGAAAGAAACTTCAGGAGGAAGAATTAACGTTGTTTTAAAGTCACCACAAATGTGGGATTAGGGCAGAATTTAATGTTTTATATTTTTTTTACTGAATTTAAATTTTTGGTGTTTTTGCAGCTAAAGATTTTCTTCAGACAGAAAAGTAAACAAGTACAAAACTATTTATAGTCCTTAAACTTTTACAAACTTCAGTTTATTTAATTGAGATTAATCAACACAAAGTAGAAAAAAAACAGGGAAGCAAGAGGCTTAAAAACTGCAGCAAAGTTCTGTACAAGATCATCAAGCACAAATAACCGATCAATAACAACACAGATCAGTTGATCAAAACAGCTTTCAGATTATTTTAAATTACATTTTAAAAAATTAAATAAAGATTTTCATTTATTTTAAGTAAAATTTT
This sequence comes from Gambusia affinis, assembly GCF_019740435.1. Lineage (NCBI taxonomy): Eukaryota > Metazoa > Chordata > Actinopteri > Cyprinodontiformes > Poeciliidae > Gambusia > Gambusia affinis. The sequence goes on along the minus strand of NC_057890.1, from coordinate 18,322,542 downwards.
CAAATCATTAAAGCATTTTATTTTATTTTTATCTATTTTTAAATTCTAATAATTTTTTGAAATGTGATTTATTTGAAGTAAAATGGATTAAATATTTTTTATATTAAAAAATGTTTTTACATTTTTTGCATGAGTTTTTTATGGGCAGCTTAAGGTTGTTAATTAACTATTTTATGAAACAAAAAACAAAGTTTAAATCTAACTTTGTGATTGTTTAGTAGTTTATTAAAGAAACATTCATTTAAAGAAATTCAGAAAAAAAAAAAAAAATTATTTATTAAAAAAATACATATGTATAGAAATAAATTAAATAATAAAAAACAATTTAATTTGAAAAATAAATTAATTACAGTAATAATTGAATTAAAGAAATGAACTTCCTGTGTGTGCAGATCACCAAGGTTCCGGTCCAGACCTGCCATCTGATGGCCGACTGCCACTCCTGTGTTCAGATGAAGGATCCGTACTGTGGCTGGTGCGTCCTGGAGGGAAGGTGAGCGACTCCGACACCGTTCATCTGCAGCCTGCAGTGGCCGCTAGACATCAAGCCGCCATGTTGTTTCTCCAGGTGCAGCAGGAAGCAGGACTGCAGCAGGTCAGCAGAGACGAACGTCTGGCTCTGGTCTCCCGACGGGAAGTGCGTTGAGATCGCAGCCTTCGACCCGCCGAACATCAGCTGCAAGAAGACGAAGCAGGTGGGTGAAAATCCCAGCGAAGGATCAGAACAGAGTTTCTCTGAGGAGACGCCATCTTTAGTCTCACTTTACTTCTTAACTTTTTATCAGTCAATCTGTTTTAAATTGCAGCAGCTGTCATTACTCCTTATTTCTGTGAATTATGCATCAGCAGAGTTGGGTAGTAACTAGTTACCTTTACTCAATTACAGCTACTTCAGTAACTTTCTTATAAAGTACTTCTACTCCTACTTGAGTAAACTTTCTGGATTTCCTACCCACTTAATGACACACAGACACCTGCAGACTTTCCTTGTGGGTTTACGTTAGCTATGTGAAAATGTGGTTAGCCCGCTAGCCGCTACAGCTAACCTTTAAAACGGTTTTAAGTTTTAAAGCCTTATTTTAAAAGAAATTATATCTTTATTATATCGACCTACTAAACACTAACCTTATAAATCACCTTATTTTATCCCTGAAAAAAAAAAGTTGACAAAATGCTAGCACGCTAACTTTAGCAGCACACTTTGCTAGTATTAGCTTGACTAATTCACCTTCCAAATTGATTGTAGCAAAAAATAATCACATTTTATTTTCAATATCATTTTTTCTCAGTGTTCTAATAAATAAATAAAATTAAATTATTACATTTAATTGTTAACTTATGCTTCTGGGTTCCAGCTATTAGCTATTTATAAATGTAATTAGAGAGCTAGCTGTTAAAGCTAATATTTAAAGCTCTTATAATGTTGGGATTTCATACAGTAAACTTTTATTTTACGTGTCAGAAGTATTACATTTAACATTTTAGTAGTTTGGTTAGGCTTTAATACAATTAAATCTTATTCTGTTTTTTTTCATATCTGAAAAATCTAAAATTTATATTAGAAAACAGATTGAGAGTAGCATGTAACGTTAAGTCGATAAATTTCAGTCTGAGCTGTAGGCCATATGTTTTCATTAGCTGAACTCCTGCAGAGGATGTATGATTCTGTCTGAACCTGAATTAATGGGACATTGATCCAAGTGTCCGGGACAACGCAGTGTCCTTCAGCCTGACTTTACAATGTAAAGTATGAGTTCTTCTTTTGTTTTAGGACAGATAGAGTTGTGTTTTAATGACATAAAATCAATCAGATGACATGAATGTTTGCTTTATGCAGATTGCTGCATTAGTTGATGGTGCTCACAGTCATCCTCATCAGATGTGTGATAATGCAATCAGAAGTTGATGTTTAAATTATTTTAAAATGCAACAGTAAAGACTTTTCTCTCTGTTTTCTAATCATTTTTGGAAAATTGGGAATGTTTTTGCACAGTTTTGAACATTTAATGAACAGAAACATAACTCAAAATGAGTGATATTGCACAAATAAAGGTTTCTGAATCGTGGATTTATTTCAGAATATTATTTAAATACAGGAACCCAGAGATGAATTATGAATGCTTTGCAGCAGAGCACTCACTGCATTCATCTCGTTTGCCCTGTTGAACAGAATCCTCATGAGATAAATCAGTTGTTTAAAAGCAACATTTATTTTTAATCAGCATAACGTGATATTCTTTTGCATAAAAATGTTGGGTACAGCTTGAATTTTTTTAGGTTTCTAGAAATAATTACATAGATAATTAAGCTTGTTGGGAATTTAAAAAATATATTTTAATATCAGATGCATATTTCGCCCCATGCTGTTTAAAATAATTATATAGATTATAAGTGGAGATGAGCTTTATGACGATATATTAATATTAATAATTGATGTGAATAATAATTTGTCATTCTGAAGAATGAATACTTCTCTTACAGAAATAAAATCTTAATCAAACTTAAAGAAAAATTAGAATATTTCAGTCTTTTTCTCAGACTGGAGGATTTATTTAAAATTATTCACCACTAATTAAGACCAGTTCTAATCTCCTCACTGCTTAATAAATAATGGACTCAAAACAAAAAGTTAAATAAAATAAATTTTGAAAACTACTGGATATGTGTCCAATATAGTTCCCCATAAAAACTGATTTCTTTTGGGTCTGAAAAGATCCGAATTGGGTCAGATTTTCCTCCTATGTTCTCTAGAAGACACCAAACACAAACAGATTTTTCTCACCAACATTCAAATCTCACAGAGCCTCTCGAGTCCAAGCGTGAGTTCAGAGTAAAGCTGAAAACGTTTCATGATTTCAGCGTTTCATATGAGTCGATATCAATAATTATTGATTCGTTTTCGTTTGAATATCTGAAATGCTGCCAAACGTGGCGTTACCTTTCCTCATTTATCCAGTTTTCACTTCAAGCCACTTTTCTATTTTTAAGAAGATATGAAGCACTGAGGAGAAACCTTGAACTCAGCAGGTCGTTGCTAGGCAACCAAAGAGTGAGTGAGTTAGTTGTTTCTACCAAACTGGCTTAGCTAGCCGTTAGAGGTTGAGCTTTAACTGAATATTATTTTGTCAATGTCAGCTTGGAGTTTGCTTTGATTAAATCTGGAGCACTGAACCTTCAGAAAGTCAAAATTGTAGAAATCCAGTTAATTCAGTAAATTTGACCTTGTGGTCGTTAATGAGTAACTCATGAGGAGTTCTGGCTTCAGGTTTTAATCTGATAAGACAAGCAGATCTAAAATCTGTAGAGGAAGAAAAGTGATTTTGTTCTGGAGCTTCCAAAGTTCAGAAGCTTCAGAGGATCAAGAAGTTTGAAATTAAAACTTCAGCAGTAAAATTAAAACCGTTGAGGTCAGCAAAGAGTAATGAGGAGCTCATGTTTGAACAGCGCAGTTGAATCGTAATTATTACTGCAACACACACTCTCACACACACTTTCATGTCCCTCACTCAGTCAGGGAAACACATTTTATCGGGTTCAGTCCAGGCTGTAGCAGAAACGTTGCTGCAGACGTTGAGACGTTTTTCTGTCCTGTTTGTCTCTGCAGGTGGACATCAGGGTCCCGTCTCTGCCCCGGCTGAGGAACAGCGACCAACTGCACTGCGTCTTCAATTCGGTAAAATCCGACGCCGTGGCGCGTGAAGACGATCCGACGGTGGTGGTCTGTTCGCTTCCCGACCCTGGAAAAATCCCGCCCACTGCGGCGCAGCAGGGTACGAATCGCCACAGACTCTTCTTTAAACTCTCAGGCGTTTCTGTTCTGTAGACACGCTGCATGTTGTTGTTTACAGTGGGAACATTTTGGGCATGTGCATAAATTAACAAACTGGAACCTGGAGAAGTAGCTATTATTAATTCACTGCAGAGCGCCACAGCAAAGGGAAAATAAAGCATAAAAACTGCTGAAGAATAACTCAAAACCTCTGATATTCTTCTTTATCTCGCTCTCTATCTTGGCCATGCAAACCCGTTCCCATGGCAACTGACTCACAACAGCTTCACTACATGTATCAAGATCCAACAAGATTCGTAACTGAGCGCTGTGGTACATTAGCTACCGGTGCTATTAGCTAAGCTAATTTAACAGCTGCTCTACTGATGATCTGTTGGTGTGTGAGTTAATTTTTTTATTTATCAACTGACCCAAAACACACAGAATTCTCTGCATCCCTTTTTTCTTTTACACATCAGGCGTACATTTAAGACTTAGTGTTGTATTGATAACTTAACAGCTAAAACCAAAGCTAGTCATTGTTAGCAAGCAGCTTTTTGCCCTTCAGCAGGAACGGGGTCGGGGTTTTGTGCTTGTGACGTCACACTGCAACAGGTTCATACCAGAAATGCATAAAAATGCAAATAAACCAAAAATTTATTTCTTATTTTAACCTAAAGTACAATAGCAGCATTTATTTAGTGAATGCCTCAGCCCACAAATAAAATTCCAAAATTATGCAAATTTCTTTGTAATTCTTATCGATAAAATATTTTCTACTTCTCTGTTAAAACTGTCACCATATTGGGGCGGCTTGAGACAGAAAACATCGATCTGCTCTACTTCCTCCATGAGCTGCTTTTGCTTCTGAAGAAATGCACCAAAACCAACCAATCAGAGCCAGGAGGAGGGGCTTAGTGCTGTCAATTGATCTCATGTCCTCGCTGCTAAACGCGCTAATGACGGATAAACAACTTACTGTAACAGGAAAACTGTCATGAACGCTAAAAGTTAGCATTCATGACAGGCTGTGCTAGCGGTTTCTGTCCTGCTACCATTCTCCACTCTTGTTCACAAATGGCCCCCACGCCGCAGTTTGGACCCCCTGAACCTCTGATTCTTCCTCTGTGTTCAGACTTCGTATCCGTCCCAGTGAAGGTTCTGCTGAACCAAACGGTTGAAGTAACGTCTGGAGAATATCACTTCTACAACTGTGCAGCTACCGTTTGGAAGAACCCCAACACACCGTAAGCTGCGCACACACACACACACACACACACACACACACACACACACACACACACACACACACATTAACACCAGTATGATGCAGCCACATGTCCCGCCTGTTTCCAGGTGCATTTCCTGTGTGACCAGTCAGTGGGGCTGCCAGTGGAACACCAGGGATCACAGCTGCAGTGATGAAGACGAAGCTCTGGATGGTCACATAGTCAAACCTTCACAGGTAATTTGTTTACCACAAATTATTCAGCTGCCAAAAGTTAAAATCCTGGTAGAAAATATCTAAACTCGTGATTGGGATATAAATTTCCATGCTGTTTTTCATCCTGTTTATGTTCATCTTTGTCAGAATGTAAGTAATTCTCCTTGTCGACAGTTGTTCCACTCTGTGTTCTGTATGTCATTGATTAATTGAAACATAATCAATAAGCATATAGTAAAAAAAATAAAAATCAAATATCTAAACTCGCATTTATTTCTCTTCCGAAGCCGGAAAATTGTCCTCAGTTTGAGTCTCCGGAGCCGTTGCTGATCCCTGTCGGCTACAAGATGCCCATCGTCTTCCAGGGAAGGAACCTGGACATCTACGAGGTGCAACTCAGCCATAACTGATCAATTACCAATCAATTAATGGCATAACAAGTTAATCATTTTCATTTGGACAACAGTCGTTAAAGAGATTCTCCCCTTTAATGTTGGAAAGTCGACATTTCGAGAAACGTTGTAAACATTTAACACCCTGTAGCAAGTTTGCACTACCTGCCTGTTTTCACAAAAAAAAGTTAAATAATGATTTATTTTTTTTTAAACACAACACTTTATAATCCATTTTAATTATTGTTGTTTTGCGTGTTGTTTATTTTTTGGGATGTTTAAAATGTCTCCCAGTTCCAGTGTTAAATGTTCTTCAGAAGCTAAATGAATATTATTTAAAAATGGTCTTAAAATGACAATATTATTGTTTATCGAATTATTTCTAGGGCAATTTATTTTCTAGCAAAATTCATCACAACATGCCTACATGTGCAGATTTACAAACAGTGCATCTAAAAACCATGTTTATGCTCATTTATTATGTATCAAAACACAATTTACCAGTTAAAAGGCTTTTTGGTGATTTTCTAATTTATTCAGATGCAAATTAAATGTTTTTACTAATAAGGCAAAGAGTAACCCATAAAAGGAAATAATTTAAGTTTTGGAATTGCATTTTTCTGCAGGGGAAGAGCTTCACCATCGGCACGGAGCTGATGAAGGACACTGAAGAAAGCGTGATGAAGACTGAGAACTCAAAGTTCACATTCAACGGTTACCAGGTGAGTCTGAGGCGCAGATTTATCCCCGAGTTTGGACGTTTGTGGTTCAGACTGTAAAAATAAGTCAGAGAATAAAATCTCTTAAAGGAGAGTAATCAACGTTGTGGGCAAACAGCGACAGATTAAACCCGTTTAACCCTCTTTGAGAAACACTCTGATTATTTAATTGAAACATCCGCAGCAGCAGTCGGCTTTTCACCGCCTCCTGAAATCAGCCGCTTTGATTACTGTTGCTCAACATGATTGCAACATTTATTTTGTTAGCTTAAAACTCAGTTTCATTATGCACTTCATGATTAGTTGTTTATATATATATAAATATATATTTTGCTCATGAATGTAGATAAAAAGTTGAGGTTTCTGCTCAGAAACGGCTAAAACTCGTTCTCTCCCGTCCTCCTCCCTCTGATTCCCTTTTATTTCTTCTACTTTTCGCTCTTTATCCTTTTTTTTCCTGAAAACCTTCAGAAGAAAACATCCTCTGATTTATGAGCACAATTGTGCGCGTTGAGTTGACCTTCACAGTTGGACCGAGGCGGTGTAATTTAGCATCGAGCTGCAAGCAGAAGGGGGACGAGGTTTTGTTTGTGTTTCACCGCAAATCCAAACAGGACAGTTTGGACCCGTGTTGTGAGGAGATGAACGTTTTAAAAGGTCACCTGACGCAGTTGCACAATCGCACGTTTTTGAAAAGGAGACAAATCCTCACTTCCATAACATCTACTCAGTTATTTATATTTGTCTCTCCTTCTATCTTGAGCATTTTCCATATAAATGAAGCGTCTCTGTGATTTGTGCTGCACTGAAACTGTGATGTTTGGTTCAGTAAAAACTGCTAGTTTTCTACTGGATTTCAACTTTAATGATTAATACTAAAATGTCTTTCTGGAAGTCATCTTTATGCATAAAATCAGGCAGAAATTACATAAATATTGTTAAAATGTTACTAGTCCCACCCCCAAAAATTCTTGGCTCCGCCCATTTTTGGCGTGCAGAGCTTCGTATCCCCTTTTATCATAATAAAAAAGGTGTTTGAGTCAAATTTTGAAGTAATGAGACCAAGAAAAGTGATGCAAAGTATTTTTAAGCATTATGTAGCCAGTAAATGCTAACTGTTAGCATTTTTCTCCGCTACACAATCCTAATTTAGTAACAGTTAATGAAATAGTGGAAATGTTTCCACCAACAGTTGCACTTTTAGCTGAAATGACAATTATTTGCATTTGAGCTAATCATTTCCCTGTTAGCACAAATGCTACTGCTAACTAACAGTTATCATTAGCATGGTACCTCGTATGCCATTAGCTAATTGGCTAACTGTTAGCATTTTTACAGGCTACAGTCCAATAAAAATGAACTGTAGCCTGTACCACAAATACTGTTAGCTAAAATGCTAACTGTTAGAAGACAGTTATATTTTAGTTAGAAGTTTATTTATTCAAATGTCAACTGTTGCCTGATTTTTAGCGTTTTTGTTTAGCTTGTTAGCTGAGTTAAATGAAGTTATAATTTTAAACGAAGACACTGAAATAGTATTTTATCCATCTGAAGGTTCTGCTTCAAATCAGTATGTCAGTCAAAATGTCCACAAACAGACATGACTTTAGTGACTGACAGTGTTTTTTTTATTTTAAAAATGTAGAAAGTAAACTTGGGCAAAAGAAAACTAGATGAGTGGTGTAAAAATAAGTTTTTTGTCTATGAAAGCCTTTGCAGCTCCGCCTGTAGGAGTTTTGTTTGTACCTGTGAAGAAACAATGCTGTATGTCTCTGTCTGCAGTTTGCTTACGACAAGCAGCAGGAGGTGAACATATCTTTCCATATCAAAGTCCAAGACACGAACATTAAGATTGACAGCACGCTGACAGGTTGGTGTGTCTCTCTCAAACAGAGAGAAAAGTGAAATAAAGAAGTTTTTCCTCTTATTTTCAGTTCTAATCCAGTTGCATCCCCTCTTATCTTCTCCTCCCAGTCACTCTGTACAGCTGCTCAGTGGGAAGAGAGGACTGCAGTCTGTGTAAACACGCCGACGACAAGTACAACTGCGAGTGGTGTGAAGAAATGAAGTGTGTATACAAGAAGATCTGCAAGTTACCAAAACTGGCTCAGTGTCCCAAACCGACTATCACTGACGTGAGTCATGAAGACCATCATCAAACACTGCACCACCGAACACTGCACCACCGCACACTGCACCACCGCACACTGCACCACCGAACACTGCACCACCGAACACTACACCACCGCACACTGCACCACCACACGGTGCACCACCACACGGTGCACCACCACACGGTGCACCACCACACGGTGCACCACCACACGGTGCACCACCACACACTGCACCACCACACACCACACACTGCACCACCACACACCACACACTGCACCACCGAACACTGCACCACCGCACACTACACCACCACACACTGCACCACCACACACTGCACCACCGCACACTACACCACCACACACTGCACCACCACACACTGCACCACCGCACACTACACCACCACACACTGCACCACCACACACTGCACCACCGAACACTGCACCACCGAACACTGCACCACCGCACACTACACCACCGCACGGTGCACCACCGCACAGTGCACCACCGCACACTACACCACCGCACACTACACCACCGCACCACCGAACACTGCACCACCGCACCACCGAACACTGCACCACCGCACACTGCACCACCGCACACTGCACCACCACACACTGCACCACCACACACCACACACTGCACCACCAGAACTTTGAGGTACTATCCAAAAGCTTCCAGCTATTTTCCTGTAACTTACTGGTTGTTTTCCTGAATTTTAAGCAAAGCGTTTCAGAATCCAGCAAGTTTTTTTTCTGGGAACTTCTTATGCAAAATTCACATTTTACAATTTTTTAAATTCCATTTAGAAAATTTCAGCTGCTTCTAAAACCAGCCCAAGTTCTTAAAAAAAAAAAAATCAGCAAAGAACAGCTTTTGGCAAAAGTTCATGTTCTTTTGGTGTCTGGAGAATCAAACTTTTAATGAAATTCCTGAGCCCCGAACTTTTCCAGCACTTTCTGTTAAACTTAGACTTGACATTCACTTTAGCTTGAACAACTTGTTTAAATAGTTTCAGCTGTCCCAGCTTTCTGTATTTGTCTCACATTGCAAGTTATAGTAAAATATTTTAGAATATCAACTTCAGCTGCTAAATGATGCAATTTTCTCCTCTGTCCGTTTTGGGGAAATGTTTTCACCCCCAACAGTTCAGAAAACATTGAAGTTTGTTTTTCTACATAATGCAACATAAAACATCTCCTCCAGTGATCATAATTCAAACAAAACTACATCATATATGAGCTTATCTTGGTTTCTCTCTCCATTTAGAGACTTTTCTCTCTCTGAAAATAGATTACTGCTGCCAACCGCAGGAGAATTTCTGCACCTTTTCTTGGGGCCGGCGATTCATTTTCTGTTTCAAAGTCCTTTGTGGATATAAATCACAATATTTGATCTGAAATAGCACATAATGTACAAAAGATAAAAGCTTCTGGGATTCCTGCATCACTGCTGGAAGGTTTTTCACACAGAAGTGAGGCTGAAATCCAGCAGTGAAATAAAGGATCTACATGGTGGCTTTGGATGTTTGTTTCCATTTGATAAGTATTATTTTGTTATATAAAAGTTAGATTTTTTTGCTAGTTGAGCTAAATGCTAACTTAGCATTTAAGCAAACGGTTTACTTTTTAGTTAGCGTTAATTATTTTTATTATAGTGACGGTGCAGCAGGCTAACATTAGCTGTAATGGATTCTTCATAAAATCCAGTAAATTACAGACAACCAACTGAACGTCTTCAGTCAGATTTGAAGTGTTTCTGTCCATCGTACATAACTTAATGTAATTGTTCCTCCAGATCATCCCTCGCTTCGGGCCGCTCAACGGCTCAATCGCAGTGACCATCAAAGGCTCCAACATGGGAATAAAGAAGGAAGACGTGAAAAAGATCACCGTGGCCGGAGTGAACTGTAAACACCTGGAGGACAGATACTCTGTCTCCACCAGGTAAACGCCACACAACTCTTCACATTCGCAGGATCTTTGGCAGCAGTTGATGATGGGTTATTGATTAACTCCTCTTTCTGTCCAAAGTGTGGTGTGTGAGATCGGTCCCAAGCGAACACCGCCGTCTGACCTGCCGCCTGAGCGGACCGAAAGCGGACCGGTGACGGTAGAGGTGGAGGGAAACAGAAGCACAACCTCTGAAATAAACTTCACGTATCGGGTGTGTTTTCCTACATATCTTTACTAATCAGAAACATTTCTTCAGTGCTGACCAAACTTTTTGCCCCGGAAAATTTTAATTATTGGCCGGCCACAAAATTCATCAAAATAAAAATACAAAAATTAAAAAATAATAATTTTTTTGTTTGACCTGCTCAAATATAAACAATAAAAAAACCTAAATATAATTAAAGAAAGAAAAGATAAAAAGAGCTTTGATCCATTCACTTATTATTTACCATCATACATGAGTGCAAATATTTCCAAATCAGCTCCACAAAATTAGAAACTAAGTGAAACGGAAGTCAAATTTCTTGTTTTTATGCAGAAACGTGGCTGATAAATCTGAGGTTTTAGAAACAGTTCAGTCTCGTGTCAGGAAACTTGCTGTCCACGTTTAAAACACTCGAGGAGCCACAGATCGAACCGCAGGAACACGAAAAGGTTTGTGATCAAGTAAAACTCTCCCTCAGCGACGCCGAGATATCTGCTCTGCAAAGAAACGAAGCGTAAATAAATCCCTCACAAGCAGATTCGCCGCTGCGCACAACTCCATTTAAATGTATTTTTATTCTCCGCCTCCCGCAAGCAGAGAAACAAACATAATGGAAATAAGTTTCACCTGCTGTTCTGTTTTGTTTCCTGAACAGTCAGGTCATTTAAATATCGCTGCTCACTTCTGTGTTTCCTCTTTGTTTGTTTTTGAGGAGACAAGAAGTAATTACAGAAAACCGCTGAGACCAAAATGATTTACTCCACCGGCGGTTTTTTCGCCTGCAAGCTCTTGTTTCAGGAATTTGAACTTTGCTGCTTTGTTGGTTCTTTCTGACATCAAAACAGGAAATATTAAACACTTGAGGGGAAAAAAAGGTTTCAGGGTTATAAATGGTCCACTTTAATTGTTTAAAAAAAGAGGAACAATTCAGTTATTTCAGATGCATCCAGTTTTAAGGCAGATTTTTACCTAAAATGTTCTCGCAAATCAAAAACAGTTATGATGTCATGAAGGACAGCATCATTCCTGGAGGTTATTTCACATCAAACGTGTCTGACAGTCCTGCATAACGTCGTCTTCTTGGTTTTTCTTTGTTTTGGAAGACCTTAGAGGTTAAGTTAAAGGGGACCTATTGTTCTTGTTTTACATGTTTTAATTCTTCAATTTGTGTCTGTGCTGCTTCTAAAAACAAACACTTTAAAAAAATACACAGCCGGTTTTTTGGCAATAGGTTAATTTATTTGGAATTTTGGAAACCAAGCAACCTCAGCCCAGCGCTGCCCCGTTACCTAGCAACCTCAGTGGAGTTCTGCCCCGTTACCTAGCAACCTCAGTAGAGTTCCGTCCCGCTACCTAGCAACCTCAGCCTAGCGCTGCCCCGTTACCTAGCAACCTCAGTGGAGTTCTGCCCCGTTACCTAGCAACCCAAGCTGAGTTCCAAAACATTTGGTCTGCTGGTTTTCTCGCTGTACAATGGCTGCTGGAAAAGAAAACTGTTTTGTTGTTGATTTGCCATCCAGAAACCACTTGCTGCTGGGTGTGCAGGAGGCTCCACATCTGCTTTTCAAAGATGTATGGATGTATAGTTGCTCTTCTGTTTGCAGCCATTTTCACATGCGAGCGTATCGTTGAGCTTGGGGGCGTGGCCAGCAGCAGCTACTTTGGATTTAAAGTGACAGGAGGCCCTAAAACAGCTGATCTGATCAAAATCTGGTTGATTTGTGCTAAAAATGTAAAGAACATGTTTTGTAGAGGCCATACGCCTATCCTAACCTGTTCAGCATATCAGATTTAAAAGCTGCAAACCTCCAACAGTTAAAACGGTTCATCACCTCCTGGATCTGCACATCTTCTTGGATAAGTGGAAGCAAAACGTTGAAGCTTGCTTTGATATCTGGAGGAAACCGACGCTGAGAGTCTGTTTCAGTTTTGAAATGTTGAATCAGTCTCCCGTGTTCAGATCTGTCTCCTTGGTGTCAGAGCCTGAATAAAGACTGGAAGCATCGACTCGGATGCGCCGCAGTCGCCGCCGCCTCCTCCTGCGCCGCCGCAGCGAAGCTGTTCTGAGTTTCTCTCTTTGGGGATGTTTATTTTTATTTCCTGCTCTCTTTGTGACAACAGCAAGAACAAATCTAGAGCGCAAACAAGACAGATGTTTGAGTGCAAAGCACAGCTGGACTCCTTCACTTTAAATTCATTTTGTTTTTGTTTTGAGCCCCTTTAACTCTGCTGTGTTTTAATCTGAGTTAACGCTGTCAGAGTTGAACCAATCAGCTTTTTATCCTTGATTTCCTTCAACATTTAGACATGTATGCATTTTAAACCAAAGTTAAATTCTTTTTTTGTGCACACAACCTTTAAAAGTGATAAATACGTCCAGATTTTATTTTTATGTTTCACTTTTGATTCATATTCAGTAGAAAATTTCAAAAAAGTTATTTGATTTTTTTTTTTTTTTTTTTGCACAAAATCATTCTTGGATAATGAGATTTTGTTTGGATTGCTGAACAGATTTTCAGACTCTGAACAAACAGATTCACAGATCCAGAATCACAAAATTCAGTTTTCTTATCAACAAAGTTTTTTTCACATTTGTAATGGAAATGTAGCCTCTGGGTTGTGAATTACCAGCAGGAGTAAAAAACTAATTCTGAGTCAAACCAGATGTTTTAAATGTTTCTGTTCAGGATCCTGATCCAAAGGTCATTCATCCAATGGAGGGTCCTGCAGCTGGAGGAACGATTATCACCATCACCGGAAAAGATCTGGACACGGCGACCAAAGGCGACGTCACCGTCTCCATCGGAGGCATCGCCTGTGAAGTGTAAGCTGAAGCTTTCCTGTCGTAAATAAACCGCCACAGCACGCGTTCACTTCCTGCTTCTTTCAGCTTGTCGTTTGGGACGAACATCACCTGTAAGACCGGCAGTTACACTGCTGCTGCAGCCTTCCCCGTTTCCATGGCGGTGACGGTGAAGTACGGAGGAAACACGATCAAAAACCTCCCCAAACCCTTCAATTACACCGACAACCCAAAGATCACCAGCTGCACTCCCAACACCAGCTTCGTTTGGTGAGTCTGTTTATCTGCCTTCATCCTCCTCCTCTTCCTCAGCAGCCAGACTTCCTGCTGTATTTCATTTTATTTCCTGTCTCGTTTCTACAGTGGTGGTCGAAGGATCGTCGTGAAGGGAACCGGCTTCAATCTGATCCAATCGGCCTTCATGAAGGTTCTGCTCAACACCAACAACGACTCCACCCAGGAGGTTGGAGATTTCCTTAACCAGGTTTTATTCAGGATTGGATCAAAATCAGGAAAACAGTCAAAAACTGTTCCAAACTCAGACATTTGACTTCCTTCTTATTTCCTTCATTTTTCCTGATATTTCTAAGAATAATCATCCAAATCTGACGATTTCTGTCATTTATTTGAGGGTTTTATCCATTGGTAAAACCTTTAATGGCAGCAAATTGTCCCCTTGATGCTCCTCTATCTTTATTCAGTGCAGGAAGCCGCTGTCGCCAACCCGACCCACAGGAGGAAATAAAACGTTTTCTCATCGTCTTTTCATCTTTCATGTTTCCTCAGTTCAAGTCGAAGTGTAAAAGTATGAACGACTCCGTCCTGGAGTGCCACTCTCCAAACGTGAGCAGCCATGTTGTCAAGAGCGGCAATTCTGTCGACATTCAGCTGCACCTGGACAACGTGAAGGAAAACCTGACCTTCAAGTACTACCCTGACCCGACCTTCGAAATCCAAACCTTTAAAGACCTCACAGCGACCAGCCTCATCATCGTCACGGTGCGAAGAGACCGAACGTCTCCCGACGAGATGCAAAACGTCTCACCGAGAGACGGCAACACGAGAAACATGGACGCCTCGCCGCGGGTCGCCCTGGTTAACGTCTCTCTCTCTCTGAACAGGGTCAAGGTTTCTCCAAGGCCATCACCATCAGCGAAGCCAAGGCCTCCATACAAGGCGTACCGTGTAACATCAAACTCCTGCAGGTACGCACAGAGTTCATACAGGTGCTTGAAAATCCTTGAAAGTGCTTGAATTTCAATTTAAAAAATGTTTGAAATTCAAACTGCACAGTTTTGTAATAAAATGCAATAAGAGCCTAAATGTGAAAACTTTACTTTTTTATGCCTAATAAAAAAAAATTTTTCTCACTGAAGTTAAATCAGAATAAAGTTTTTTAGGACACTGAAGATCATAAAAACTTAGTAAGGATGTTTTTTTTTTGTGTTTTTGACTTTCTTTGTATTTTATGTTTGTTTCAATGTGATTTATTATTGATAATTCCTCAATGATATTTTTATATATTTTATGTTAAATGTTATTGAAATGGGAAATCTTTTATTATGTTTGTGTTTTGGTTTTAGACCATTATATCAGGAGACATTTCAGAACATTACATTTTATTACATTTTATTTAATTTTATTACATTTTATTTAATTTTATATAATTTTATTACATTTTATTTAATTTTATTTAATTTTATTACATTTAGAATGTAAAATTCTACAAAAATCATTATTAGTTACTGTGGTTTATTTGTCAATCAAATTTTATTTGTATGGCATGTCAGCAACACGGAGCTGCTGGTTGAACTTTTCTGGTCAGGATTTTGATTTCTAATATAAAAACTATTTTATGCACCAATAGGATCAATAAGTATAAATCAATATGATAAATGAAGTCTGTGTGCAGTTTACAGATATAAATCATTTTCTTTGAATAACCTAAGAAAAAAGTAGTAAATAGTTTTATGTTAATATTTATTGTTATCAGAATAATACTACAGAATATTGATCCCACCTCTTTATTAATGACTGTAAATTTAAACTTTATTTTAGTTCATTTGTATTTTTTTTAATTTCTAAAGTGTGGTGCTGGAAAAGTTTGAAAACTAACCTTGAAAGTGCTTGAATTTCGCCGTGGAAACGGTGCGTTCAGCAGCTTCTGTCGCCTCTTCCACGCTGAAAGCTTCATCTGATTCCCTTTTGAAAAGCGCCGGGGGGCGACGCCGCCGGGTCGGCGCCGACAATCAATCGAGCCTCGGATCAAAGCGGATCGGTGGAGTTTTCTACGCCTTCGCTCAAAGTTCAAACTCGCCTGAAAATAAATTCCCTTCATGGTTTCCTCTCGTCTTCCTGTGACTGAGGAAAGTTTGCAGCCTGGAGTTTCAGGAGAGTTTCTCTGTCACGACACGGATCTGGAAGGAAAACGGATTCAGGAGCCGCTTTTAAAAATCTGGTTCTGATGAAACTGGATTTGTTGATTTCATCACCAAACCAGAGATTGACCAGCAGCTGGACCCAAACAGTTCTTCTTCTCTGGTTTCCTTGTTGTCTGCCGTCCATTTATTCCTTTGCAGTTTGTTCTTTCATTGGTTCATTTGGTTTTTTCTGCATTCATTTGTTCTTTCTGTTGTTACCTGAGATTCGCTGCTTTCCATTCAGGAAGTTTTTCCGTTTCTTCTGCAGGACGATAAGTTGATCCTGGAAGCTCCTTCTTCTCCTCCGACACCCAAATCCAAATCCCAGAGCGCAGAAACGGCCGACGACATGCTGGATCTGGTGGTAAACAAACCGTCTGGGTTCTGTTTCGGTTCTGCTGCAGCTCGACCCAAACGATCCCAACGGGGTCAACGTTCAGCTAAAAATAAACTGTCCAACGTTTCCATGCTGCACAGTTAGAAATAAAATATCAAAGATTTGAGTATTTCCAAACATTTGGGGTTTATACATTTTGCATCCATCTTTCCTTCCTGTTTTGCTTTTTTATTTTCTTTACAGTTTTTCTCCTTTTTTCCTTCTTCTACGTTGATCTTTTCTTTTCCGTTGCTTCACTCCTAACTTTATTTCCTACACTTCTTTCTATCTTTCTTTGCATTTTCTTAGTTTTTGTTGATTTTGTTTCTTTATTTCTCTTTGTATTCTTTATTTTCTTTCCATTTTCTTTCCTTTATTTTTTATTTTTCTGCTTCTTTCTTTTTGTTTTTTTCTTTTTTCCATTTTTCCTTCCTTCTTGTCGTTTTGCAGATTTTCTATTTAAGTTTCTGTTTCTGCACTAAACTCAAAGTAATGTTTTAAATTTATAATTCAATCAATGTAATTATAATTTGAGTTTAAAATAGTTTGAAATTAGGCTTTTCTAGCTGAAAATGTTTTAATTTTTAGAAACTTCCAGTAAAGTGTGATGATTATTGTTGCAGGTTTTAGACAGAAGGAAATGAATCTCTAAACTGGAGCAGTGAAACATTTTTAATCTGAAGGTAGATTAAATCTAAGATGCTGTTTTTATTCCAGGTGCAGTTTGGTAACGGCAGGTGGACGGCAGGAAAAGTTCAGTTCACCAGGAAAGAAAACATTCCTCTGGCTATAATCATCCCAGCCGTGATCGTCCCCATGCTGGTTTTCATCGCCATTTCCATCTACTGCTACAGGTGTGTTTTTAAAAGTCCCAAAATGTGGCGAGAATAAGAAATAAAACAAAAAATTTATTGTGTTTGATTCCCGTCAGGAGGAAGAGTCAGCAGGCGGAGCGGGAATACGAGAAGGTGAAACATCAACTGGAGAATCTGGAGGAAAGTGTTCGAGATCGCTGCAAGAAAGAGTTCACAGGTATTCATCCAGAAAGCTGCAGAGAATTAAACCCATTTTATGTTTCACAGGATAATTTTACATCTTATGCTGCAGATTCAGTGAAAACCTCTTTATTAACGTTACGTCACACTGAATTCAGAAATGAGTCTCTCTGACAGCTGGTCTGTTTTATCAACCTCTGTCAACTCAACTCTGTGAAAACAGCAGCTTTTTGTTTCAACTCATTAAAAACTTCCTCTCAGATCTTCTTGGCAAACGGTTCCAGATTAACCCGATAATCTGGAACTGGAAAAACAGTAGATAATAATCTATAACCTGACAAAACAGTAGATAATAATCTATAACCTGACAAAACAGTAGATAATAATCTATAACCTGACAAAACAGTAGATAATAATCTATAACCTGACAAAACAGTAGATAATAATCTATAACCTGACAAAACAGTAGATAATAATCTATAACCTGACAAAACAATAGATAATAATCTATAACCTGACAAAACAGTAGATAATAATCTATAACCTGACAAAACAATAGATAATAATCTATAACCTGACAAAACAATAGATAATAATCTATAACCTGACAAAACAATAGATAATAATCTATAACCTGACAAAACAGTAGATAATAATCTATAACCTGACAAAACAATAGATAATAACTCGATCTCATCCATGGATAATGTTTGATTTCTGCGTTGCTGCAGATCTGATGATTGAAATGGAGGACCACACCAGTGACCTCAGTGAAGGTCGAATCCCTTTCCTGGACTACAAAACGTACACGGACCGAAACTTCTTCCTGTCGTCCAAAGAAGGCGATAACGACCCCATGATCACTGGGAAAATACAAATCCCAGAATCCCGCAGGGCTACTGTGACTCAGGCACTCAATCAGTTCTCCAACCTGCTGAACAGCAAACCTTTTCTCATCAACGTGAGTTTAAAGCTTTCGGTTGCATTCCTGGTTCCTGAGATGCTAATTTAGATGCTAATCCTTTTATTCTCATTATCTATGCTGATGAAACTGACATTAATGTCATTTTTAGTTTATTCGCACATTGGAGAGCCGTTCGGACTTTAACGCCCGGTCTCGGGGAAACTTCGCCTCCCTCCTGACGGTGGCGCTGCACGGGAAGCTGGAGTATTACACGGACATCATGAGGACGCTGCTGCTGGAGCTGATGGACGAACACGTCCAGAATAAAAACCCCAAACTGATGCTGAGGAGGTGAGAACAGACCAAACTATTTTAATAATTTCACTTATTTAAACTCAGAGGTGTAGCGTAGAAAACGTTGTGCTAAAGTTAGAGTAAAAAGTATTTGGTTAGAAGTTTATTTAAGTTCTGAGTAACTAATCAATCATTTAATAATTCAAAATAACGTCATCAGACAGAATAAAATATAAAGAAAGTGGAAATTTTGGTATTTTAACGACTAAAATGGCAATAATTCATATAAGTAACAAAAAATAACAAAATCGGGCAAAATAAAATGTTTACAAATGAGTTTCTTCAAATAAAAAAGTTATAAAAGTTTTACTAAAACTGCAGGTGTGTGTCTGAGTCTGGTGGGTTTTTGGTTCAAACATGTTTGTTTTTCATTGGGTGTAAAAAAAATCCAGAAATCTTTCTCAAGTTGAAGTAAAAGTACAGTTAAATTACTCCTAAAAGTTCAACTGAGTAAATGTAACCAGTTGGTACCAAACTCTGGACCAAAGTGTTTGGAAATAAACGACTCCAAAGCCAGACCAGTGATGACATCACGGCGGCCATGTTTCTTTCCTGGCTGTCACTTCCTGCTCAACTGTGACTCTAAAAGTTCTTTTTGTTTCACAAACGTTACTGAAGTAACTGTAACTCTTTGGTCCCCAGCTCTGTTTTGTTTTTTATTCGCTGTAGAAACTCTGAGCCGTTTAATTTGCTGTGATTTGATGATTGCGTCTGCAGAGGAAGTCTGGCGGCTTCGCTGCGGCGATGCTCTGAGGCGTGGAAGTAATCAGGCCGTCTGACTTCCTGCTGGGAAGCTGACAGCTCTGTGATTGTGCAGCAGTGGAAAGTGAAAACCTCCTTGCTGCTCTGAAGTGATGAAGACGATTCCTGCTGGTCTCATGTTTCCGTTCTGCTGCAGGTCAGAGACGGTGGTGGAGAGGATGCTCTGCAACTGGATGTCCATCTGCCTGTACCAGTTCCTCAGGGTAACAGGCTTTTCTTCACTCTGTTATTCAATATTCTCCTATGAAGATAAAGTTTTTTAGACCAGACTTTCAGATTGCATCAGTGTTTTATCACCGTCTGTAATTAAATATATTTCTGAAAGCAGTGGATGTGATCTCTGTAGGTTATCTTAGATCAGATTTTTAACACAAATATTTTATGATTTGCTGGTAAATTTCAACACATTTCAGTTGATATTTGAATTATGAACCTGTACTGTGAAATATGGAAGCCCATTCTTGTCATGAAAGAGAAAATGAAAGCCCAAAGGTAGTTTTAAATCATAATTATGAGAGTAAGTCAGTCAGTCAAAATTATGGAGGTAATAATTTTGAGATACGAGGTCAATACTTTAACTTTTTTAATGTCACAGTTATGAAATAAAAAGTTTTAATTTTAATGTTACAAGTCATAAATTTCAGATAAAATTCATAAATTTCAAATACAAAATGAAAATTATGAGATACAAAGTTATAATTTTTGGATTTAAACTCATTATGTTGAGAAATAAATTCATAAATTTGTCTTTCAAAGTCAAAATCAATGAGTTTACGTGTCAAAATGAAGGCTGTGTTTCTGTCAGGATACGGCCGGAGAGCCGTTATACAAACTGTACAAGGCCTTAAAGCACCAGGTGGAGAAAGGTCCGGTGGACGCCAGGCTGAAGAAAGCCAAGTACACGCTGAACGACACGGGGCTGCTGGGAGACGACGTCGAGTACGCCGCACTGGTCAGTCTGCTCTAACCTGGGATTCCTGATTACTGGACGGTTTTAGCATTTAAACAAAAAAATTCACCGTTTTCTGACCTAAAGATCAAATATCTGGACATTAGAGGTCGGTTTTAAGAGAAATGAAGATAAAAAATATTCATTCAGGTTCTGGGAATCTGTTCGTTCAGTCTTTGAACGTGTTTGTTCTTGTTTCAGGAACCTGTTCGTTTGAGGTCAATGAATCTGTTCGTTGTAGAATCTGTTCATTCAGGAATCTGTTTGTTCTTTTTTTACGTCAAAGCGTAAACACCAAAATAAAACACCAGAGGAATCGTTTCACTGCCGACGTCCTGCAGCAGGACTGAAACTGCTAACTGATCCAACACTGTGTGTGTGCACGTTTGTGTGTTTTGCGTATCAGCTGCTGATTTTTAAAGCCATCTGACCCCTGAACTCCTGCGGTTTCCTGATCATTTAGTTTAATGGCGCTGAAATGAACCGTTGAAGTAAATTTTTTGAACCGAATGAACAGAAACCAGGAGATGCAGCGCAGACGGAAACCTGCACTGTGTTGATTGGAGTGAAGATGACAGGTGTGTGTGTGTGTGTGCGTCAGAATCTGCAGGTGCTGGTTCACGGCGAGGGACCAGACGTGACGCCTGTCAAGGTGCTGAACTGCGACACCATCACCCAGGTGAGTTTCTGTTTTCACATGAAGGCAGAGGAATCCACCGACTCTCTGCTGCGTTTCTGTTTCTGTGTTTACAGGTGAGGTTGTGATTTTGTTTTCTGTTTCCTGCAGGTGAAGGAGAAGATCATTGATCAGGTGTACAGGAACCTGCCGTATTCACAGAGACCAAAAGCAGAAGGCGTCGCGTTGGGTGAGACGCACAGTTCAGCTACAGCAGAAAATTCATTTAAAATCTAAAACAATCTGAGCTGCTTCTGAATTTCCCGTAAACATGAAACAAATCTGCATTTCCAAGGACCATGAAGTTACCAAAATGACATCATGGAAATAAATTTGTTTTCGGATGAGTAGTAGAGCTGTGCTAACAAAAATAAAACCAAAGAAATTACAGGAATAAAGTCATAAAATTATAACTTTATCCTCATAAGTTTATTTTTTTACTTCTTAGTTTGGCCCCAAGTCAGCAATTTAATTTCACAATTGTAATGTTTCCATTAAAAAAGAAACACAATTAAAATCAAAATGTTTCAGTTTGTTCACATGATAAATTATTAAAACTCCTCCTCCTGCTTCCTGTTGTTTTCTTCTTCGTTTCCTCCAGTAGAAACATCTGGTTGTTGATCATGTGACTCGCCTGATGTGAGAAGTGTTTCTGTTGCAGTTTTGCTAAAAACGCTCATTTTGACGCAGCTGGAAAAAAAACAGCTCATCTCAGCATGAAAACATTCACCTTTATTTTTATTGTCATGTTCCCATTAAGCAAATTTATTTTCATAATTCCGGGTTGCAGAATTTTATGGCCAATGGAAACAAATATCGAGAAAGTCTTGTGCCTGGGGAGTTCTGACTCCCCAGGCAGTCAGAACCTACTGACTGCCTGGGGATGAATTACAGCCAGTAAAACGGATTTTATCTCTGAAATCCTCGTAGTTCTCCTTGTAATTCCTTGTTTGTCCACAGAGTGGCGCCCCGGATCCACGGGTCAGATTCTGTCCGACATGGACCTGACATCGCAGACAGAGGGGCGCTGGAAGCGGCTCAACACGCTGGCCCATTACAACGTGAGTTCAGCGCCTCCCGGTTAAATCGGACCAGATCAGAATCTCCGGACCCGACCGGAGACTCCGACCGGAGGCTCCGACTCTCCGGTCGATGAGCCTCAGTTGGACTCAGAAGGCTTTGATCAGAGGGAAATCCGTCAGTGACAAAACTATGAAGGATTCTGCAGAACAAAATCACAGCAGCTGTTTTGAGTTTGTCCACAAACATCATTTCTCTTTGAGGCCGTTGTTTTCTTTCATTCTGAAATTCACCAGATGCAGATGGAGGATTTAGAAAGTTTTAGAAAGCTGCATTATTTTTAATCCTTCAGAATATTTGGCTAAACTTTATTTATTTCAAAGGGAAATTAAAATCATATCATCCGATTATCATCAAGAGTCGTTTTGGACGGTGATGCTGAGGGCAGAAAGGATATCCAGGAGCAGTCAGTGTTGCAGCGAATATGGAGAAGCCTCTGACTGAAGACTGAAGACAGTCTCATGACAGGATAAATATTTAGCTAAACAGCTACTTTGAAGCTAAATGCTTAGTTAGCAAAGGCTAGAACTAGCAAGCTACACATTTTGTTTGTCTAAATAATTAGCTCTAAATATTTGGTTGATATTTAGTTTGAAGCTAAATCATTAGCTCAGAGCTAAATATTTAAACATTTAATTTCAGAGACAAATACTTAGCTTCAAACTAAAATGTAGTTAGCTAGATAAATGTTTAGTTAAAAAGCTAAATATTTAAATGTAAGCTAAATATTTAGCTTATTTTGAAGCTAAATATTTAGGTGGAAGCTAAAATGTAGTTGGTAAGATAAATATGTAGCTATTAAGTTAAATATTTAGCCAAGAGGAAAATGTTTAGCTCAAAGATAAAGTTTTAAACTAAATATCTGTAAACTTTTATAAATGAATGAATATGAATGAAACCTATTTTTTTCCTCTTATTTCTGGCTAAAAACCCAAAACTATTACTGTTAATTTTTGACTGTAGCTGCACTCCGTAGAACGATGCTAATAGGCTGCTAAATCTTTCTTAGCTTGGGTTACTCTGCTGTTTACCAGCTCCACCTTTTAACAGATCAAAGTAAAATTGTTTCTATATTAGCGCCTGACCTGATGGGCATCAGGTTGACCTTTGACCCGAGTTTAGGCTTTCAGGTTTTGTTGGTTTCTGTTTGTCTCCAGCTCATCTTCTGGCTTATTGAACCAGAGGAGATTCATGATGCTGCCACTCCTTCCTGATGTTTTTAATCAGCTTTGTTTCAGCAGACCTTTAACTTTTTCACCAAAACAACCGAAAGCTGAAGAGCAGGAAAATGTCGAGCCACTCGAGACTCGTCTGCCCGCCGCTGCAAAACCAACAGAAACTAAATCACTCCTGCTGTCCAGACTCTCCTGACATTTAAGGAGGATAATTAATTCACAGGCAGATTTTGCCTCTAATAACCGTGTAGCTTAGTTAAACATTTTCTCACTGTTTGAACAGATTTTCATTTTTTATCTTCCAGGTTCGGGACAACGCCACGTTGGTTCTGTCCAGAGTTTTGCACACGCAGTCGTTCCACCAGCACCAGGACAGCCACGATGAGAGTACGACTTCTCCTGTTTTATTCCACATCTGGGACGTTTAACTGCAGCTTCTTCCAGTTTTTACGCTCTTTTACTGCCCTGTTGAGCCGTTCTGGAAAACGGGTGGAAAAAGTGATCAGAGATGACAAAATTATGCTAAAAGAATCGTAACATCGTCCGTTTTGTATTTGTTTATCCACTAATCAAACAAAAACGGTTAAAGACCCAAATAATTAGTTTAACTTTAAATGGATTTTTTCATGTCTGCATAAACAAAACAACATTAAAAGTTTTTCTTGTTTTTTTATTAAAAGTTGACCACAATAACAATTAACCTTATAATTCTCTCCAAGGAGTTGTTTGTTTTATTTTTTAATTTATTAACTGGAATAGAAACATTTTCTAATTAGTTTCAGAATAATCTCACCGTCCCAGAAGAGAGAAGAATATAAATGTGATATAATTTATATATATATAATAATGTGACGCATAAAATCCCTTCAGAGGTTAATTCAGACATAAATCATATGGCAGCAGAGCTAACTTTAATTTCTTTGTTAAAACACATAAATCCTAAAATATAAAAAATATATTAAAAGAGAAACTTTCATTTGAGTCTCAACTCCTAATTAAAACTTCACAAAACATTCAGACGACTTTTGGCGATAAATGTTTTTGGTGAGGCGTTTCAACAACCTCACAGTTGTTACTTCACATTCTGGGCCCGCTGCGCCGTTACCTAGCAACCCCAGCCCCGTTACCTAGCAACCCCAGCCCAGTCCCGTTACCTAGCAACCCCAGCCCAGTCCCGTTACCTAGCAACCCCAGCCCAGTCCCGTTACCTAGCAACCCCAGTCCCGTTACCTAGCAACCCCAGCCCAGCCGAGTTCCGTAACGTTTGTTCAGTTGGTTTTCCCAGCCAATCACTGGTCTGGGGTTTAGCAGCCATTTTGCAGGTGGTCTCTAATTGGTGACGGTGGTTTTCTGATGTCTGCTGCAGAAAACGCGCTGCTGGAGGACGACAACACGTTCCACCTGGTGAGGCCGACGGACGAGATCGACGAGGTGAAGTCGAAGCGCGGCAGCATGAAGGACAAGGCCATGACCAAAGCCATCACAGAGATCTACCTGACCCGGCTGCTGTCCGTCAAGGTGAGCATCCGGTTTCAACTCCCTTCACAGACACGACTTTAGCATGAAGCTAAGCTAAACTTATCATTTCATCATTTGAACACTTTGCTGTGCTTAGCTATTTCTTCATATATTCACATCATAAATCAAAATGTTGAGCTGCTCCTGAATATTCCTGCTATATATTTTGGTAATTTCAGTTTCTGTAAATTTTGAAATATTTAAACTTGTATTCAAATTTCAGCCCCATTGAAATGCATCAAATTCTTTTTAATTCCACAAAATTCAGCAAAAACTCTTTGACAGCTTACAACGTCTGCCGAGTTCAACTTTCAACTTCTAAACCAGCACAAGGCATCAAGCTGCCTTCAGATGATTCAACTGTTTCATATCTCTTAACGTTTTTCTAAAATCATGATTTGAGTTTTGGCCGTTTTCTGATTTATGTGAACTCTAGTAGCTGACAGTTTTTCAAACAAAATGCTGCTGTTTGTTCATATTTCACTCTATAAAATGAATCATGCATCAAAACGCCGCCGTGAGTCTGAAGGATCAATGCAGAGAGTTTCTAACCATCGTCTTTAAAACACTCCATGACCGCCGACATCTCACCCTCCTTCTGTGAAGAACAGAAACTTGTTCTAGTTTTTCTTCCTCTTGTTGTGTTGCAGGGCACCTTGCAGCAGTTTGTGGATAATTTCTTCCGCAGCGTCCTTTGCACCAGCTCTGCCGTTCCTCCGGCCGTCAAATACTTCTTTGACTTCTTGGACGAACAGGCAGAGAGACACGACAACGTGGACGAGGAAACGCTGCACATCTGGAAGACCAACAGGTTCGCTGAGTCCGAATATTTATCAGACTAAATACATTGAAATGAATGAATAGAAACCAGATTCCAACGCCAAGATGGCCGCCAAAGACCAGGCGTGTCTCTGAAAGAAACGACACCAAAAAGAGCTGATGCTGATGATAAATGTCATTGTTTAACCCACTGGTGCCTCCATGTTCTGTTCCTCCAGCCTGCCGATGCGGTTCTGGGTGAACATCCTGAGGAACCCGCAGTTCATCCTGGACGTTCACGTGACGGAGGTGGTGGACGCGTCGCTGCACGTCATCGGCCAGACCTTCATGGACGCCTGCAGCAAAACGGAGCACAAGCTCAGCAGAGTCAGTTCAAACTGGAGGCATTTAAAACTGTGATGGATTTATGGTGACAAGACTAGAAAGTTTATTGGTTTTCTGCTGCATCCTTTGACTTGAGATGTTTATTTTATTCTTACAGCGACTAACTGATAGAAAATGGATGATAAATCAACTGAAGTGATTAATCACATTTTTTTTGATGTAGTATTAGAGGCAGGCTAAGAAAAATAACCACTGAATCTATTTCCAGGTGATTTCTTATAATTTAGTGACGTTTTTTTGAAAATCGTTTCGTTATTCTGAGAACATGACGACTATATTCTCATAGTTCAACTAAAACTCAGCGTCTCTGTTTTCTGTCTGCAGGAGTCTCCTAGCAACAAGCTGCTCTACGCAAAAGAGATTTCCACGTATAAGAAGATGGTTGACGAGTGAGTCCACGGCACCGGCTGCTGTTCTGACCCGGTTGAGTCCTGGATCAACATGTTTGTTTGTTTCCCTCAGTTATTATGTAGGCATCAGGCAGATGGTTCCAGTCAGCGACCAGGACATGAACACACACCTGGCCGAAGTGTCCCGGGTAGGAACCACTTTGTCTGTCTGCAAAAACCCTCCAGAACCAGAGAGTCTGGGTCAGAACCAGCTGGACCGGTTGGTTCTGGGAGGTTATGAGTAACAGATCGACCCACAAAAGTATTGAAATGTTCATTTTGTAACGTTACTGGAGATTTTATGTGATGGATCACTTCACATTATGTTACAGATAAAAATCTGAAAAGTGCGGCGTCCCATTCTCTTTTGGATGGACTTTGACTAGACCATATGTTTGGGGTGAACCTCTAAATTAGTCTCAGGAATTTATCAGTGAAAAGGGCTGAATAAATATTAAATAATAAATATTTTTTTTAAAACAGATCAAAGTTTTTTGTTTCTCTTCATATTGATTCTTTTTTTCTGTTGCATAAAACTAAAAAACTTCATAAAACTTGTAGCGTTAGCATGTTGTGAAGAATAAAAGATGTGAAAACTTTAACTGTGGTTGAGGAGGGATTTGCAGCCACAGCGCCCTCTACAGGTGTTTCCAGCTGCACAGCAGGAAATACTGAAGAGTTTTTTTAATTTGAGTTTTTTTCTGAACCAACTTTGTTGTTTTTTTTGCAGCAACACACAGACAAGCTGAACACCCAGTTGGCCTTACACCAGCTCTACCAGTACGCCAGCAAATACTTCGACCTGGTGAGGATGGAATCTCCACGTTTTATTCACCTTCACAGAAAACCTGAAACTGACAGAAAATGGTGGAAAAGAAATTCAACAACTTTTAGCTTTTTATCTTTACGACATTTACCTAATCACTTATCAATGAGTCATTAGCATTCTTTAAATGAAGATTATAATTTATTTTTTTATTATTTAGTGAGTTAATTTTAACTTTTCATGGAAATACAAAAAATGATTTGAAATATGGACATATATTTAATTTAATTCAAGACAGAAATAATATTCAGGTCAATAAGAACATTTTCTATAAAGAGTTTAGTTTTTTTTTTAGTTTTTTAGGAATAAATGCAGCTGAAGGTTTTTTTGTCCAAATGTTTGATAAAAATAAAATGAAAGATGCTAAAAATAACATTTTGTTCCTCAGATCATCCAGTCTCTGGACGAGGACCCGGCCGCCCAGAACAGGCAGCTGACGCTCCGCCTGCAGCAGGTCGCCGCCGCCCTGGAGAACAAAGTCACTGACCTCTGACCTCACCCAGGGGGCGGGGCTTCTTTTTCTATTGTGAGCGTACGAACTCATGTGAATGTCTGGAGAGTAGCTAGCAGAGCCAGAAGAGACGAATTTCCACTCAGCGCCCAAAACAAGCAAAAAGAAAACGTCTTTTTGAAATTCACCAAAAGTTGAAGAAAATCCAAGTGAAGTGAAAAAATGTTTTGTTTTTGGGACGTTTTGATTGGACATTCAGCTGCTCTTGGATTGTTTCCATCTGTTTTTCTACTGGACGGTACGGAGGCCCGGCGGGTCCAGATGTTCGAAACATCAGCCACTTTCTTTAGTTTTATTTTTATGTTTTCTGTTTGAATCCTGAGTTTCTGCTTCTGGGTCACCAGAAACCAACAGCTGCATTTATTTCACGTTCAGGAAGTTAGTTGGAGAAAATCTACTTTAAAAACGCACCAAAGTCCAGAAAATCTGAAAAGTGAAATAAGTTGCGTATTATATCATTTAAAAATCATGCGACATAAACAAATTGAACTGGTTTAGAGATAAACTAGATTCACATTTGTGAAGAAAATGTTTAAAATTGTAATATTTCTGTTGTAGTAGCGCTTTTCCACCACTGGGAGTGCTGTTCACAACTTAGTTTCCTTCTGAATTGTTGCACAACCAACTTAAAAAGGTACTGATTAGTTTTTTTAATCAGATGAATCTTGACTTTCCTGATCATTATCTTCAATTTATTTATTAATTCATTCATTTATAACTCATTTTTCTGGTTCCGCATGAAATAATTTATATATTTTGAGCTAAAAATCTCAAATACTGAGAGCTGGTTGGTGGAAAAGTCGGTCGATTTCAGTAATTTTCAGTAAATTCATAAAACAAACAGAAAATGAAAGTTGACAGTGGTTGGTTTAAACCCCGCCCCCTTAAACGCCCGCCCTGCTCTGATTGGACAGCAGCAGTGGTCTGATCAGGCTCCGCCCACTGGACCCGACTATTATACTAATCATGATAAATGCTTTCATTTCAGGTCAAATTGAGAAAATATAAATGAAAATACGCAAAATTTAATGAGTTGAACTTGTTACACACATCATGACATAAACTCCAAAATGTTTTTTATATTAAACATCGTATCAAATCTGTAAACCATCGCAGCTTTTCTCAAACTTTCACTGAAGCCACTTTGGTGCCAAATGTTCTGAATCTAGGATATATTTGAGTCTAAGAGGATTTTCGGTACTTTTCCGATTAAAACAAATGTGAAACTTTAGCGGCCGTGTCGTTGACGAAGCGTCTAGACGGAGCGTCTGGACGAAACGTCTGGACGGAGCGTCTGGACGGAGCGTCTGGACGGAGCGTCTGGACGGAGCGTCTGGACGGAGCGTCTGGACGGAGCGTCTGGACGGAGCGTCTGGACGGAGCGTCTGGACGGAGCGTCTGGACGGAGCGTCTGGACGGAGCGTCTGGACGAACTCTTGCTTTGGTGTTTTTATGTTTGAAACATTTTGCAGCCTTCGTGGATGAACAATATGTCCGCCTCTGCCGACGCTTGCTTCTGTCTGCCTTCTCTTTGCCACCAGCGAGTGCCTTAAAGAGTTGAAGTGAAAGGAACAAACCGACCAGAACCGGACCACAGAACCAGACCACAGAACTGAATGTTTCAGCCGTTTAAGTCGAGACTTGGCACTAACTGAAACAAGAACAAAAATTGAGACAAAAAGTTTTATGCTAGCAGTTGTTTTTTTCTGACAAAAATGTTTGAATTGGATCAAAAAATCTCTAAAATTAAATGTTGGATGTTTAGAAGAACCAAATAAATTGATCCAGAACTACTTCTGTAGATTCTGATTTGCGTTCAGAAAAACAAAATTTGGACAAAAAAAGTTTTTGTCAATCCTCAGAAACATGTTTATAATCTGCCTGGAGGCCTTTTTTCAGATTTCTAGACAGCGACCCGGTTCTTGTCCGACCCGATCCCTCAGTTTTCACCACCGTCTCTCAGAGGATTTTTTGTTTCTGGGCGACAGAAATTGTGAAACTGTCCCTTTAAATTCTTGTCCTGACCCAAATTCGATCAACTCCAGTTTGTTTCAGGCAGAAACAGAAACTCAAATGTGAACTTTGCTGCCAAATGTTCTGATCGTCTGGGTTCTGCTGGACCCGAGTCGAGGACCTTTGGGTTTGTGTGTTAGAATATGTTGAAGAACATTAAGGCCCACGTGAATAAGTCCAAATGTTTCTTCGTCCCGAAGCCCGATCCAGTAACGGACATTAAAGCCAGCGTTGCTGTTGGTTACGGTTGTGAAGCGACGGCAGGAATGGTTTGGATGGACCAAGCTTTAGACTGGAATGGACTCGAATGGGACGAGATGTTACCAGAACGGGTCTGAACTGGACTGAAGCCCAAATCTGTTACTCTTCTGCTGAAGTGGGAAAAAAATCCAGATATAGGAAGTCCAAATATCCAATAAAGTATGTTTATACAAATGAAAGCAAGGCGTCTTGTTTCAATAAACATGTTTTTATGTTCAATGTTGTTAAAATGAATTAAGTGGGTTCCAGCTGAATGTTGCTCTTTTCTGTATTTCATAGATTAAATGCTAAAGAAATGTTCTTCTATGCCAGGGGTCTCAAACTCCAGTCCTCCAGTCGCAGTCCTGCAGTTTTTAGATGAGCCACAGGTACAAAACACTGGAATCAAATGGTTTAATTACCTCCACCTGGTGTAGATCAGATCTCCAGAGCCTTAATTATTCTATTCAGGTGCAGCAGAGGCTCATCTAAAAGCTGCAGGCCTGCGGCCCTCGAGGACTGGAGTTTGAGACCCCTGAACCACGCAGAGGACACGTCTGCAGCACCCACATTGGATTTTCAGCCCACGGTTTGGAAAGAACCTCAAACTTTCCAAGTTGTCCAGCAGAATTTAGACTAAAATTGATAAAGCAGATTTTATTTTAGAAAGCTAAATCAATCTGAGGTTTAATGGGTCATTCCAGCTGGACGCTTTACTAGAACTTGGACCAAAGAGTTTCTGGTTAAACGTTTATATTTTTATCCATCCTTGCATGTTTTCACACCGTTTTCAGCTCATTTGTGACGTTTAAACCCAGAAGAATCCTGTGTTCCGCTCTCCCCCCTCCTGAAGCGGACCGGAACAACTCTGATCCTCCGCAGGTGTTTCCCATTGACCTCAACAAGCCGCCATATTTTACATCCACAAACCGGAGACACAAGTAAGTTTTCCAATTGTCTATTTACGTTAGTTTCTCCCTTAATAGTTTAAATTTAGAGTTTATATATTTTAACAAATTTAATTAAAGTGAAACTCATCATCCACAGTGATCTGTTTCAATTGTTAGTTTATTAATTTGGATAATTCCGGGTTTTAGGTTATTAAAAAACAAAATTCAGTTTGTCGGGACGCTGCAGTATTGAAATTAAATCCATTAAATGCCATTTTCAATACACTGAAATAACCGACTTCTGACTTGTTAGTCTGACTTCATCAATTCATCGGATAACCGGAAGTAGACTACAAAAATAAAAGCGGGGTGAACTAATTCTGTCGTGCTGTTTAACCAACGCAGTTTAAAAGTTAGCAGGTACTGTACCTGTTTTTATATTGTGAAACCACTTCCGGTTATCGGCAAGCGAATGTTCGCAAGATATTTATCTGAGCTAAATATTTAGCTTTAAATATTTTGCTTCAAATATTTGTCTTTAGCATTTTATTTTTATGTTTTATTATAAATTAACCAATAAAATCATAGGTTGCTTTAGTGGCCAACAGAATCGTAAAAAATAATTTAATTAAAAAAAAAGACTGCCTGAGACTCTAAATATTTCTATATTAAGCTAAAAATTATGTTTTTAAAAATATCTTTGTTGTTTAATAATAGCAGCGTAAAAAAAATGTGATGATTCAAATTCTGCTGTGCTTTCCTTTTTAACAGACATTATCTGCAGACCGGGACCGGACCGGTTCTGATCAGAGGTGAGTTTATGTTATCAGACTTTATTTTCTAATAAACATCAAAATTTATCGACTTAATTCTTAGCTCTAGTTTTTAAAAATTCAAGTTTATCTACAAAATAATAATTTCCCATGTATTTTAGGTAAAAGAAACACATTTTTACTTTTTATAATAAAACACAAAATAGTTTTAAACTGGGTTTAATGTTATTTAACTGCGTTGTATTAGTTTTAATTATAGAAATGCAACACTGCCCCCTTGTGGTCAATGAATGCAACACATCCTGCAGAGATTTTTCATGTTTTATAAACGGGTTTTAATCTTTGGTTTGCAATAACGATTAGGACATTTTAGTGTAACCACACTGCCCCCTAGTGTTCATTAAATGTAACATCCTGCAGGTTTAGATTTTGAAAACTAATCTAGTTTCTATCTGGTTTATTTTTTAACTAACCGTCGCACAGCATTATGGGAACTGAAGTTTCAATCTTCAAATAATTTCTCAGCTCAAACAAATGAGAATTAAAGGTTTATTCAGTAAAAAACAAACAGAAAAGCAATAGAAATCTTAACCCATCTTATTATTTAAATGCTCTTAGAGTGTTTTAAATAAATAAATAACAGATGTAATAAAGGTAATATTTCTAATAGATTAACATTTCCTGGAAGAAATAAATGTGCAAAAAATAGTTTTACAATATAAGAAGCATCCACTTTATTTCTGGATAAAAGAGGAAGAAAATTTAAGTTTTCTAAAAATAAGTCAAAATAATTTCCCTTCAACTTTGGCAGCCATTTTATAATTTCATATTTGCAGAATCTTTTAACATTTTTAGTGGTATCATTTAAGTAATTAATGTATCAAGCAACCGGTGCAGCTGGATGTTTGCACATTTATTGTTTATTATTAATCCTGTGGAGGTAGACAGATGAAGGTCAGCTGGAGGTCGTTCTCAGCTCAGGTAGGTGAGGACGACGGACTGGATGGGCATCCTGCAGACGGGGCACAGCTTGTTCCTCCTCTTCAGCTTCCTGGCGCAGACGTAGCAAGACATGAGGTGTCCGGTCTGCCCGTGGACGATGCAGCCGTTTTTGGGTCGGGACTGGCAGATGAGACACGGGTCCAGACACGAGTCCGGCAGCCGGAAGTCGGCCGACACGCTGCGCTCCAGGTCCGGCACCGGGTCCTGGGAGTCGCTCGATGACGACGGCTGGGACTCGGGCGTCCAGAGCTTCTCCTGGGAGAAAGAGGAGGAGGAAGCCTGGGAGGAGCAGAGGGCATTCTGGGAGTTTGGGGCGGAGCAGTCGGACCAACTCTGGGAGTTCACAGGCGTTTTCGCTCTTTTCCCATCAGGAACGTCGACGCCGTCGTCGACCTCCACATCCGAACCTGCAGGAGACGCACAAGGAGTTACAACTGGAAGAACAACACAGGAGGAGGTAAAGAAAACTGTTCAAAACGTAGAAATTTAAGATGAAAAAACTTCATTTTCTGCCCAGAATTACAGTTTCAGCTTCAAATCCAGCAGAAAAAAAACTCCAAGCACTTTTTGTGTCCTATTATTAATCTGTTGGTATGAAAAATAAACTAATTTACACTATTCATGTTAAATAAGGCAGGAAGGACTGAGCTTTGATTATTAATGGAAGTATACAATCAGAAGTATCAACTCAGAGCAGCGATTAAACCAAACTGCACAACAATTATTCACATTTTGAATCTTGGATTTTAAAAAGTCTTAATATTTTCTGCCCAAAACTCAAAGTTGCAGTTTTATCTTCACCTGGTTTAAATTCTCCTATTAATCATCTTTTGCATCCTGTTATTAATCTGTTAATATAAAACATAATCAGCTCTGCATTGATGTTCAGTTGAGCAGGTTTTAGCTGCAGATGCATCCCAGGCAACTAAAAGGTTTGTAGTTTTAATTCAGACTAGCTATTAGCTTTAGCCTCCAACAAAAACATCTTCTTTGTTTTGTTGCCTAAACAACATTTAACAAACACACCGAACCCACCTGGAGTTTCTTTGGCAGCTGATTGGTCGGTGGGCTTGGTGGGGAGGGCTTTAGGGTCGGCGGACGCCTCCGGCAGCCAATCGTGACGCAGCGTCCAGCAGCGGAAGCAGTTTCTGGGCAGCGGCGGGTTCAGCTCGTCACACTTGGAGCAGCGCCAGTAATCCTGAGAGTGAAACCCCAGGAACTGAGTGAAGAGCGGTTAGCGCTGGTGCTAATGCTAATGCTAACACATTTCTACTCACAGCTTCTGTGATCTCCGTGTCGTCGTCGAACGAGTCGTCGTCGTCCGCCTCGAAGATGGTGACTTCATAAACCTGAGGAGGAAGAGCGATCGATAATAGAAAAAGTTACGTTAACGTTCAGCTTGTTTTGTCTAATAAACTTCCACCAGAATAGAAACCATTCTGGATCAATAATAATTCACACGTTAGCTGATCTGTAATCGATTGTTTGTGTTTTTGTCTCACCTGGTCGTCGGCGGACAGCGACGCGTCGTCCTCGTTGTAGTCGTCCGAGTCGACCGACTCCACCTCGAACTCCACGCTGAAGTTGTCGCTGTCCGAGTCGGACGCCGCGATCGTGACCTCCGACCTCCCGGACCGGACGCTGTGGGAGTCTGACGACTGGCTGCCGCGGCTGTCCCGCCCACTTCCCAGCCCTCCAATCACGCACCAGGACAGGCTGTCGTCAAACGTCAGCGAGAAGCTGTCCGAGCGCCGCCGCTTCCTGCTGTCGTCAGAGTCTTCGTCCTCCGACCGCTGCTCCTCTTCCTCTCCCTCTGTGCTGTGGGACAGACCTGAGAGGGGGGCGGGGTTTATGCCAGGTGCATGCTGATTGGTCGTCTCAGTCAGCAGAAACTCACCTGAGTTGCTCCTCCTCCTCCTCCTCCTCCTCTGGTCTGTGGATGAAGGTGAACTCTCAGCTCCCTGAAACACAAAACATCAAACTCAGGTTTGATTTGGTGAATTTAAACAAAACTAATCAACAAAAATAAACATTTTCAGCGCATTAAACTATGAGCAGAAGGTTATTAAATGGTTAGTAAAACAATATTTTAGACAAAAACTGAGGATCATGTTTTAAAGGACCAAAATAATTCACTTTTAATTAATTACTGAATGTTTTATCTGATCAGAACATTTGAAAGTTAGATTAAATATTAAATTTTAATATTGTTTTTTCTTTTTAGAAGCAAAAATGACTGAATTTAGATCAAACTTCTGTTAAATTCTAGTTTGATTTACATCAGGGGTTCTCAAGGTGTGGTTCAGGGGCCATTTGTGGCCCTTGAAATTACATTGTTTGATCGTCTGATCACAAGTCAAAAATCATTAAATTATGATTTTAATGATTTTATGTTCTGAATTAATAATCTACAGATTTTATAAAATAGTTTTTTATAGTTTTTTTATTTTACCCATGTAAATAAAAACTAAACTAAAATAATAAATAAATATTTTTTAATCACAGTAAACTAATCTTTGTCATTTTTGCCAGTTTTGGCCTCCAGAAAAAAAACTTAAAAATAAAATAATAATAATAAAACTGGCACATTCTCCATATTGAGCCTTTTAAACAATATTAGAGATAAATAACATTTATTTCATTTTATTGACTAAAACACATTAAAAGCTTCTATTGATGCATCTGCAGCAAAAAAACTAAAATCTAAATCAGTTGATTATTTCAATAATCTATTCATCACAATCAGATTATTTTAATCCCTTTAGAGTTAAAAAATACATTTAGATTTAAAATAAAACAGTAAAAAACACAGTGAGTGTTTGTTGATGTCGTCAATATAAATATTGATGATATTGAAGCTTAACGACTCGTCTTACCTCCGTCCTGCCGTCCGTCCTGCTGTCCGTCCTGCTGTCCGTCCTGCTGTCCGTCCTGCTGTCCGTCCTGCCGTCCGTCCTGCTGTCCGTCCTGCTGTCCGTCTGGCTGCTGTGAGCTTCACTCAAATCCGTCGTTGAATCTGTGGAAACAGAAAAGTTTTCTCAGTTTATTCACAATATTTAAACTTCAATATAATAAAATGTCTAAAGATGTTTTCACTGTAAACCCGACAGGTTGAACACATTTTAGTTTTCAATTGGATCAAATTTTAACTTTTTTTTAACTAAAATGTTTTATTTCTCTCAAAATTTTAGTGCATTTTCCTCCCAAATTATCAGATTTAATCTGAGAAAATAATCTGTAACATTTATTGTGACCCTAATTAGTTTAATTTAGATTATTTCTTTACAAACTGAAGCGTTTAAAGACAGGAAGTCGGCCCACCTTGGTCCCTCACGGCCTCCAGGTTCTTGGTAATCATTGCAAACAGAACCCTGAAACAGAAACACGTTTCAGTTCCAACATGGTGGAGGAACCAGAACCGGAACCGGAACTAGAACCGGAGGAGACTCAGACTCACCGTGGTTCCTTCACGGAGAAGCTGTCGACGCCCAGAACCCGGCCCAGAGCGTCCTGAGCGCAGTGGACGATGTGCTGCTGGTTCTGGTCGTACAGCTGCCTCTGGATGATGTACTGACCCAGGTAGAACATGACCTGGAGAGAACGGCCAATCAGAACGCAGCATTACAGGAAACCCGCCATGTTTGGAGAAAACTACAGTTTTATGATACAAATATTAAGATTGTAAAGAAAACCAAGTCATTCTCTGGCACAGAAATTAAATTGTGAAGAAAAAAAAGAAACCTTTGGTCGTCATAACAACAGGAAGATTAAAACCTCACATATCCGACTAAATGTAACAGATTCTTCCAAGATTTTTTAAATTAATTTTCTTATTGAATTAATAATAAAAGTCATTTATTTAACCCTAAAGATTATTAATATAATGCACAAAATAAAGAAATAGCAACAGCTGACATTTATCCAACTTCTTCAGGAAGTAGGCAGGTCATTCCTCCAGCCACCGGGGGGCGCTGAACTCAAAGAAAACTGGATGTGGAGTTACCAGATTCAGCTGTGAGTTTCTTCACTTTCAGGCCGTTTGAATCTTTTTATCAAAGGTTTCTAATTGTACATGTAGCATCTATTTTTAGCTTCCACTTCTGCAGAACTCCACAGTGAAAACCGATAAAATCCTGAAATACGACTACTGATTATTTTCAGTTAATGTCTTAAAAATTCTTAACAATTCGGCTAAACTGCCACTGATCCATTTATTTATATTTCTGGTGTTTTTGACATCTTTTGAAATGCTAACGCTTGTAGCATTGCTAGTGAAACGTCTAAGCTGTCTGGGCTTATCTTCAGTTTTTGCCAACAGAGAATTTAATGTATTTTTAATTATGTTGCGCAACATATAATTAATGATTAATTTAAAACGTTAAATTTTAAAATTTTATCCAAGAATATATGGAGGCAATTTTGAAACATTAGATTAAAGTTTATATTTATTGTTTTTGGTGTTTTTTTTAAATCTCTTTTAAAGGTGGAAAGATGGTATGAATTTTTACAGTGAATGTATCTGAGGACGTTCTGTACCTCCTTTATGGTGAAAACGTCTTTGGTGGCTCCGGCGTGTTGCAGCAGAGAGCCGAACTCCACCTTCGGTCTCACCTGAACACAAACAGGAAGTGAGTCGCGCAGTAAAACCAGGAAGTGGTGGTTTAAAGCGGCAGCAGCGCTCACCAGCTTGTTTTCATTGGCGAACTCCCCGTCAGCTGACATGGTGATGCAGGTTGCTGCGGCGCACAAACATAAACAAAGTGAGTTTTTACTGAGGTTCTGCTCAGTTTGACCCAAACTGGACGGATTAAACCAGAAACCTGAAAATGAATAAGATCTCTGATAGTTTATAATCAATACGTTTAATAAAAGCAGGACTGAGCAGCTGGACTGCATTAGGTAAATGTGACTAAATACAACAACCTCAGTTTGTCAGTGAAGAAAGACAAATTTTTAAATTTTTAAAAAATGTTTTCTTTGTTTGCATTTCAGAGCCAAAGTGGAAAATATTTCAGAAAAACAGGCGATTATTCCAAAACAACAAACATTTTTAACTTTTAACTAAATGTTTTCCTGAACACAAACAACTGATCATGGATGAATCGATCAATCAGATTAATTGATTACAGTCTGTAACAGTTTTAGCTTCACTTGGTTCAAATCCTGTAAACAAAATGTCATCAGCTTCTGCATCCAACTATTAAATGATTAATCTAAAAAAATTAATAGATCTACACTGTATTGATAAGTTGATCAGAAAGCAGATTTATTTTTTTACATGTTAGCTGCAGATCATTTGCTATTATTAAAGGAATGCTGTTACTGCATGTTGGGCAATAAAATTTGTTATTTGCATCTTTTAATTTATTTCTAATATTGTATAAAAAAATTTAGATTAAATATACAAATTGGACAAATTTTGTCAGATTAATTAATTACAGATTATTAAATTCATAGTTTTAGTTAAAAAAAATCTTTTACCTTCAACATTTAGGCCTGTCACAATAATCAATAAATCAATTAACCGCATAAAAAATTAAAACTAACTAAATTTCTCTTCTAGCATAAACTGGATGAAGGACAATGTTGTTCATAATTCATTTTATTTGTCTTGTTTATCTTAGATATTTAAAATGTCTTCCAGTTGCATTTAAAATGTTCTGAATATTGGATTATTATACTATTATATTACTTGAAAATGGTTTCAAAACAATATTATCGTTTATCGTGACAGGAATATCTACATCCAAATTAATAATCAGATTCCAGACACATCCAGCCTTAAAATCAAACTATTCAGATCATTTTAATTTAGAAATCCTGAAAATAATTTTCCAAACCTTTTTTAAGAACAATTTCCCTCCAGATGAAGCAGAAAATGAGCAGAAATGATGTTTCTCACCTGAGTTTATAGCAGATCTGGCCTCAGCAGCCCATCCTGTGCAAAGCAGAGCAGATAAAGTGCAGTGAGCAGCGCCACCAGGACCGGGACCTTATGCTGCCACTCAGACATGTTGGGACTAGACCGGGCTGATTGGGCCGGCCCAGCCTGAACCGGGCCTATCAGCGGCCCTGCAGCGCTGACTCAGCAGCAGGAACCCACAGCTGATTCAATCAGCTGCTGCTGCAGACATGCCAGGACTAGTTCACTGTGACTCATCTCTCCCAGCGAGGTCGCCGTGACAACCAGCTGGTAACCAGTAACCAATGCATGCATCCATCATTTCTCAAAAATTACACTGAAGTAAAAATAAAAATTAACATATTTGGCAAAAAGTTTACTCAAGTACTAAGTAACTGATCAAATGATCAATCATTTAACGTTTAAAAATTACATCAGATGGATCAAAATATAAAGTTAACAGGAAATTTTGTTTTGTTTTTTTAAGGACCAAATTGACAAAAAATTAACAAAAATAAAATCAGGCTAAAAAAAATTTATAAATCAGTTTCTTTCAATAAAAAACTTTAACAGAAACTGCAGGAGTGTCTGAATGTGGTGAGGTTTTAGTTAAAACATGTTTCTTTTTCATTCACTGGATTGAAAATCCAGAAATTATACTCGAGTAGAAAGTACAGTGTGGTAGAAATACTCCTAAAACTAACTTTGTCCAACAAGTTTCTCAAGTAAATGGAACTAGTTACTAGTTACTACTCAACTCTGATCTCTAGAAAGTCAAAATTATCCCAATAAACTGTTAATATATTAATATTTGTGTCTGCATTCAGTTAGTTCTTCTCAACATTAGATAATATTAAACATCTTTTCACACTGAGCAGCTCCTTCAGAATTTCTTGACTGTTTTTTGATTATGTAACACTAATTAAGAAATATTAGAGGGCCACATGAAGAGCTCTGGCGGGCCAAATTTGGCCCCCGGGCCTTGAGTTTGACACCTGTGCTCTTTCTCATTAAAATGATTAAAACGTTTATGTCTGGACATGTTGACTGGTTGATTTTCCACCAGTGTTAAGCAATAAAACTGTTTTAATAATTTAACCAGAAACAGAAAATGTAAACAGCAAAAAATGAGTTTTAAAATTCAATAAAACACAAAAACGTCAAGAAGACGGGAACCTGATTTACCTCGTTTTATGATTGTTTTCAAACAGAAATGCAGCTTTTAACGACACTAAAATAGAATATTACCATTATTAATATATAAAATCCTACAGTCCTTAATTTAAAATTTAGAAATTTAACACAAACTTTTCTGAGGTCTTTTATCACCTAGTTCCATTTGTTCCCTCTTTCTGTATTGAAATAAATACTTAGAAACTTGAAACAATAATAATAACAATAATAATAATAACAATAATAATAGTAAAATCCAGATTGAGTTAAATTTTAATTTCCTTTAAAAATGTCTCATCAGAACTTAAAAAAATTTCCCCCATTTGTTTTTGTATAATATCTAAAACAGGTTTTAATAGAAATTTAAAACATGGAAATAACAGAGAATATTTCTTTAGTTACTTTTATAATTTGGTGTCCAACATTAAATTCTAAGAATTATAATATCTTACCCTGACAAAAAGGGAGAAATAAAGTTTGTTGTTAAACTAAAAAATAAAAAAATATTTTTTTTTTTAAAAAGTAAATATATTTTTCACATGATCAATCCAAAATACAGATAAATGTTGTTCATTTATGCTTTTTCTAACAGTATTTCTTATAGATTTATATATAAAAAACAAACGTTTATTAGATTTATTAAGTTTATCTAAAGTTTTATTTATATTTAAAATGTACAAACTGTGCTGACACATTTGCTAAATCCTTTAAATGTTTTGTTTCCAGTCATTAAAATTTTAGATTTTTTTTTTTACATCTCATTTTATTTAAAAATAAAAAACTAAAAGTTAAAGGCATTTCTTTTTTTCTTTTTTTTTTAGCAAAAATGTGCAACTTTGATAATATTTCCTCATTATTGATATTTACAGAAAAATAATCCACACAACCTTCTTACTTATTGCCACATCTTTGTTCAAATATTTATGCAAAAATCTAACTTTTAAATTGGCTAAAAGTTGTTTCAAAAGATTTTGTGATTTGATTAAAAATATTTAAAATATCTATCCTGATATTTATATTTTTGTGACAAACTTAATGCTGCGATTTGAGATCCAGCCGTTTAAAAAAAAACTGTATAAGTTTTAGTTTCACTACGTTTGGTTGGATTAATAATTTATGTAGGAATTTGGTATATTTTTGTGCCTAACCGTTAAGTCTCATAAAATAATCGTATTTTTCTGTTTATCTGTCGATTTTAGATGTTTATATTGTGTAAATATAATTGACTAATGTTAATGAAATAGGTAATAAAAAGCTGAAGCACCCAGGCTTACACAGATGAGTGTGGGCTCATGTTTTCGTGTCCAAGTCCAGAAAGAACAGAATGTTTTCTAGAAGCTATTGGACCGTTTTCGGTCCGAACCTCACGTGTTGAACGGATTTGTCCGGACTTGTTCCGCTCCCCTCCCGCCCACTCAGACCTCAGTGAGTCAAAACAAAGTCTGCCATAAGCTCCGATAACATTTAATTATTCCTACACACATTAAGGTTAGACTAAAAAGCAAAAACAAGAAGATTTTAAAATAAATGTACATTTAAACGGTGGAGTCAAGATCTTTATTTACGCACTAATGTTTGTAACGGCTGTGTTAGAAAACTACATGCAGATGAAACTTAAGATACATTAATAAAAATAAAAACAATTTATTTGAGATAAATAGCGAGTTTTCTAACTTTGGAAGAACAAAACATTACAAACACCAGGAGCGTCTCTCCCTGCCATTCCGGTACGTATCAGTTAGGAAACTGCTAGGCTCTGCGGCCTACTTCTACTAGCTTGACGACAGCTTCGTATTTCTGCTGAAATTACAACGTAAAACACTTAAATAATTGGTCTTAAATTACTCACCTTTAACAGCTCGGTAAACAACTTCCTTAAATGTTCATAAAATGTCCAGTATTCCGAAAACCTTTGGAGTATTTAGACCTCGTTTCGTTCCTTTCAGTTTATATTTCGGCGCCTCTAGTGATGTTATGGCGCCCCTAGTGTCCGGAGTCTGTGGTTACATAACTCCAACATGGTGAAAAAGTGTTTAATTACATATTTATACGCAAAATAGGCTAAAACAATTAATTTTCTTTATTTTTTTCCCCATTACTCTGAAAATTATTTTTCTCTATGTGGATCATCCAAAGATTCATAAATGTCTCAAATACCTTCAATAAGCCTTCCTTTATACCAGGATTCCTCAAATCCAGGCCCTTCAGCTATTAGACATGTTCCTGGTGCAACACACCTGAATCAAATGGCTGAATTGCCTCCTCAGTGTTATGTCAGGTTCTCCAGAATCCTGCTAAAAACCTGATTAAGTCTGAAAATGGTTACTTCAATAATCTATTATAAAATAAAAAGTCACATTCTGCAGATTTTCATTTAACCACTTTAGTCTTTTACACTAAATATGCAAGTACATAATTCAATTCCTGTTTTAAATAAGAAAATAAACATTTTATTGCCTAGAATGCAATAATAACACTTTATTATTTTTCTGAACAGAATTTGGACCAGGTAAAGGTAAAACTGCCACTTGAGTTCTGGGTAGAACATATTTACCGATGTATCTATTTAAATGCAAAATCTGTATTTTTTGTACAATTTTGGCTTATTACTGTTCTGACTTGTTCTTTCAGTAAATGGCCTTTTCTGAGTCATTATACTCCAGCTAACAGTTCATCGATTACTAAATTAGCTGCAATCCAATTTTTTCAGATAGAAAAATTTAATATTTTAATTTTGAACAGTTGGTAGCAGCATATACCTCCTGCAGTTGTCCAAAACTTAAAGATATTTGCTAATTTTTTGATGTCTTTGGGGGAACAAAAGCAAGGATTCTTTCAGAATTTGATTATATTCAAGAGGAACCAAAATCATATATACACAGCTCTGCTTCATGAGAAAAAGCTTTATTTTTGCAAAAAACAAACAATTTAGAAAACAAACAAGAGACCAGGAATTCAAACAATGTTCTGAATGTGTGGAGGTTTATCTCTGAGGTCACGGCTGAAGGTCGTAGCCCAGCGGGCCGAGTCCCTGATCCAGGAGAGCGAGCGACGAGTCCCGCAACTTCTGGAGAAACCTCCTCAGCTCCTCTTTAGAGAAAACCTGCAAAACAAAAAACCTTCATAAACATTTCAATCGATCGATCAATGTCATCTCAGAGCAGAGAACTGCGACGGCGAATTAGGACCATTGTAAATAGAAAAAAAGAAAAGAGGAAATTTCCTCAGAAAAACTCAAAGTTTGAGATTATTCTCACATATTTTCTGAAAACAAAGTGAAAATATCAAACATTTGTTCAAAACAAACTCAAATTTTCAGATTAATCTGGAAGTTCTTAGTTTTAAAGTAAAAAATAATTGCTAGAAAAAAACAAAACAATTTTTGACTTTCCAGATTTACAAGTATTGAGATTAATCTCAGAAATTTAGAAATAAATCTAGGAAAGTTTTTCCTACCAAAATTCTGAGATTAATCCAAGGATTTGATTTTTTTCCTATTAAAAATATATATTAATGCCAATATTCCTGAGTCTTTCCTTTTTCTCTCTCAGAGTCTCTCTGGTCCAACAATTTGAATCCAACATCTGAATCTCCTCCTCAGTGCAGTCTGGTTCTCCAGAGTCCTGCTAATGACCTCATGATTTGACTCAGGTGTGTTGAAGTAGAGAAACATCTAAAAGTTGCAGCGGCCCTGGAGGACCAGGAGTGCCCACCCCTGCTCTATATGGTCCTAATGTCTCGTTAGAGCCAATTAAAGCTGGAGTTTATCCCAGTTACCTGGTAAAGTTTATGCTGGTCAGATGAGATGATGTCGGCGAGCCGCAGCGCCTCCTGGTGCCTGGAGGAACTCTGCAGCACGCTGAGCAACAGGAAGGTGAGGCGGGGAAGACAGAGGGAGCGCAACGCCGCCATCTGGTGGCTGCGCTCCTCATCTGACTCAGACTCCTAGGAACAAATACACACAATTAGTGCGTTTAAGTCTGTCGCAATAAGCAACTATCACTTGATAAAATTAAAACGACCTCAATAAAATGTTTTATTTCTTGTTTTTGGTTGTAATATTTTGGACAGGGTTCGGTTTATAGCTAAATGAGGGAAACGTAAATGAACACATGGCAGATTGAGGGAACCTCTCTGTTGTCGACCATCCAGCCTCCGTCTACGAACAGCAACACGTTGTAGATTCTCTCCTTCACGTCTTCAGTCAGGACATCAAGGCGACTCGACCACTCTGTCCTGGAGGCCTGAAGCACAAAAACACTCGATTCACACCCAACATGGCCGATCTTTATTTCAGACATGTTGGAACTAAACTTCCTGTTTTGTTTGTTTTTGAACAGAACAACATTTTATCCCTGAATCTCAGAGAGCGACACAAGCAGAGTGTTTTCTTCCCCACTGTCGCCTCATGCTTGCTCAACTGGAGGAACTGCAGCAAAGGTAACAACTCAATGAAATCTGTTTGCCTTTCTCAGAAAACTGGAAATGTAACCATTTATTTGATTTGAATTGGACAATATGTAGATGGAGCTGAAATGTTTCAGTCTGGTAAAATAAATTAATTTTGTGACAAATATTTTTTCACTCATTTCAGAAAGTGAAATCACACACACTGAAATATTTCAAGTCTATTTCTTGTCATTTTGAGGTTTCTGGCTCTGTATCTGAATGCTAAAATCATATTTTATATCTGTCAAATATAGCTGGAAAATATGGCTTAAAATAAAATCTACAACGTAATACCAGATCAGATTTCCAATTTTATTTTTAAACATCCAGATTTTCCAAAAGTCAAATCTTCATAAACCCAAAATTTGTTTAATACAATTATTTTATAAATATTTCTATTGTCAGACTTTGAACTTTTTAACAGAGTCCACAAAGTAAATTGGAACAAATTAAGTTTGTGACGGCGTCTTTCATTCATGATTCATCGACCAAAGTTAATTAATTCTTCCAAAAATAAGCAGCAAATCACAAAATGGCTCCTCTTTAACCCTTTAATGTTTTTTCAGACGTGGCTCAGCAGATGTTCCACCAGGGGTTTTGCTAATTGCTGCTGGCTAGTCTGAAGGAGCCACATAGGGGAGGAGCTGCGTACCTGAAGGCGGGGCTAGGTCCACCCAGGTATTTTGCAACTGAATGGTTGCCATGGTGATTAAAGGATCAAAGCAAAACTCCAGGTTTGTTTTTGATTAGGGAAAAACTTTATAACATAATATAAAGATTTTAAAATGTAGATTTTACACAAAACCGTCTAGG
Source organism: Gambusia affinis (assembly GCF_019740435.1). Classification (NCBI taxonomy): domain Eukaryota; kingdom Metazoa; phylum Chordata; class Actinopteri; order Cyprinodontiformes; family Poeciliidae; genus Gambusia; species Gambusia affinis. The sequence continues at coordinate 18,277,786 of NC_057890.1, read as the reverse complement.
AATCTGTTTTTACCTGGTACTCCTTCTCTTTCATCTCATTGGCCACTCTCTCTGTGAATTTGGCCTCTGGCGCCAACGCCGGCCTCTGTGGAGCGGAGCTGCTGTGGCTGAACCAGTCAGTGAACGCCTCATGGGCTTCCTGTAAATGGATAGCGTTAGCATTGGTACCGCACGCTGACGCCATCGGAGCCCCGCCTACTGACCAGGTAGGCTCGGATGCACAGGTGCTCCCTGATGGCGTTCTCGTCCTCCGCAGGAAGGGGAGCGGTCTGACCGACGGCGGTCCACTGTGAGTAAATCTCCCTCATCGAATCCTCGGGAACCTTGGAGAAAACGGCCTTGGCCGCGACGTGTTTCTGCAGCGCTGAGGCGGAAACAAGATGGCGGTGCTTTCAGTCAATACCAGGAGAAAATTTTAAAAAAAGAATAAAAAACTCCTGACGGCGAATCAGAAGTACCCAGAAAGTTCCTCATGATAGCGTTGGACTGCTTCAGCGCCTCGGCCCGGTGGGCGGGGTCAAACAGCAGCCAATCAATGACGTCAATCTTCTTCTGGTCGTCCTGTGAGAGCAGAGGAAACGGTGACAGATAGGAAGGAGGAAAGGAATTAAGGATGAAGGGAAAGTAGGAAGAAATTTAGAAAGAGGGTAGGAAGGATAGGAAAGGAAATAAGCAAATTAGGACAGGAAAGAAGAAAGGAAGAAAGAAAAAGAAGCAAAGAAGGAGGAAGGGAGCAAGGAAGGAACGAAACAAAGGAGAGAAGAAAGGAAAGAATTTAAGACAGATTTGATGAACCAGTTTCAGATTTTTCTTCCTGGTTCCTTGTTGAACAGAAAAAGATCAACTGCAGTTTAGGAAACCTTCCAAGAAATAAATATTAAATATGAATCTCGTCCTTTCAATGTATGAAAACATCTGGTTTCAGCTGTAAAAAACGTTTTAATGTTTTTACCTGAGTCGTTCCCGTCTCCAGCGTCTGGCTGTGATGCGTAAAACTTGTGTCGTCTCTGCGCCGCACCGTCTCCACCACCAGCCGGGTGATCGCAGAAACGTCCAGACCTGAACACAGACGGTCAGCGTTATTCAGAGCGCTGGCCGCCAGGGGGCGCTGTGGAGGCCTCAAAGTTACAGGCATTGTAAGAAAAAATACAAAATAAAATTTATCCCATAAATTAAACACTAAATGTGTTATTCAATCGTTTCAATATAAAAAATCTAAATTAAAACAATTGATTTAAATTTTTAAAATGTTGCTTTTGATCCATCAAACTAGCGTAGCGAAAAAAAATTGGAAAAATTGAAAGGAACCAACCGCTGAAAAAACAAACACAAGGACTATCAAAATAAAATAAATTTAACTAATATGTTTGTCACAGTAACTAATGTTCCTAGAAAATACAATTCCCAAAAGTTATAGCAATAAACAACCATTTTAAAGTAATATAATGATAATAAAAATGTAAGAACACATTCTCAAATATCAATAAACTTTAAATTCTAATGAGTGTTTAACACTGGAACTGGAAGACAATTTAAATATCCAAAATAAATAAACAAAAACAACAGAAACATAAAATAAATTACGATGTGTGTGTAAACAAAATTGTCCTAAAAAAAAACAAACATGAAAAGAAGACTTTTATCATCCAGTTTTGGTTTAATATTACATATTTTATCATAAATAGACAGGATTGTTACTAAAAACCTCATTAATAATAAAATTTTCTGCTGCAGAACTCATGGTCATCTAAAATCTAAAGCTATGAGGCAACATTTACACTAAATTATTTGTAAAAATTATGGAATGTTGAACAACAAACTAAACGTTTTGCAACGATTTCTGCAGGTTTGCAACAACTGACCTGCTGCAGTTGCCAGCTGCAGGCAGCGGGGGCGCTGCTCTGGCTGGCTGACCGTCTCCAGGAAGGCGGCGTACTGGTTGGTGGCCAGCGCCGCGGGAAGCTGACCCACGTAACTCGCCACCAGGTCGGTCTGCTGGTCCCGGATCAGGAGGGAGACGTACGATTTCAGCACGTCCACACACACTTCCTCCTTCAGAACAAAGAAATTATCTCACTGCTACTTCCCTTCATGTTTTATTAGAAATATTAAAAACAAAACCTTACCTTTAAAGCCAAACCAAGAGAGCGGAAAAACAACACCAGGTGAGTCATGAAGCGCAGCAGGTGCAGAGGGAGGGGCTTAGAGGCTGTGAGCCAATCAGAAAACTCCTCCATCAGACCTGAACAAGAATGAGCAAAAAGAAAAAATCAGTAAAAATATCAGAAACTGGAGATAATTTGTTGATTTTCAGCCACATTTAGAGACTCTGAAAGAAAGTAAACACCCGTCAAGAACCCACTTCTAGTGCCAAAAGTATTTACACCCCTAAAAAATAAGATAAAATAAAATAATTTATTTTATTGAATTATAGAAAATATCTGAACCAATATCAGAATTATTATTGAAAGGAAGGAGAGAAAGTAGGAAGAATGGGAAGCAACTAGAAAGGAAGGAACAAAGAACATAAGGAAGTAAGGAACAAAGGAAAGAAGTAAAACAGGAAGAAAGGAGAGACGTTAGGACACATGGAAGGAAAGAAGGACCCGTGGAAGATGATGATCAGATGGGAAATGTTTGGTGGGTGTGAACTTGTGCGAGGCAGTATAGATCAGAATGTGGCTCCTTAAAATTGACCTTCCTCAGCCACCATACAGGAAGTAAACCGTGAGATCTCACCGTCCAGATCGCCAAGAATCACAAACTTTTGGATGACGTGAAAATGTTCTCTGGTCTCTTCCAGAACTCGCTGTTCCAACGACACAAACACAGATTCACAGGTTTAGTCATGTGTTCATAACGACGCCCCTCATTCATTCATCAAGAGGTTCACCTTAGATTCTGACGCCTGGAGCTCCTCGAAAACTTTCTCCATGGTCCAGCTGAGAGGAAGATGGCAGAGAAATGAGAGACAAACTCCTCCTGCGGTTCTTCTTCATCTCTTTGTGTCTTACTTGGCCTCCAGATATTCCCGCGGTAGTGTCTCCAGCTCCTGATGCGTCATGCCCGATGACATCAGATCCTTTTCCACCAGCGAGTCCACCATGACCCGGAAGTACGCCCAAACGCAATCCTCCCACGTCTCGCACACGGCCAAAATCTGAAACACACAAACGGCCATCAGCCAGAAACACTAGATTCAGATTTATTATCGAATGACGTGAAAATAAATAAATTACTTAAGTTTGACAGATTTAGCCAGAGAGGCTAATTTCCATACATTATATTATTACTATAGTTACATTACATATAACTTATAATATTTACAGTGATGATACGAATATTAATTCTAAGTATTAATTATTTTGTACTGGTGTTAATACTTGTATATCAACTGTAATAATTGGAACTTTGTCTTTATTTTTGCACTTAGAAAAGAACATGAAAGCTGTTTTATTAACATTAAGATGAACATTTTACCAAGTACTTCTGGTCTAGTTTCTAATACAAACATCTTAATTCACTTGAAATAAAACAACTTCTAAGTACATTTTCAGCGAGTTTGCTTCAAGTCAAAACTTCCTTAATACTGATGAAACATTATTAGTTTGGGAACGGGCCCAGTGTTGGACCCTGAGGTACATCGGGAGTGAAACCCTCACCGGTTTGATGTTTCCACTCAGGCTGGCGTAGATCGCCCGTTCGTATCTGTTCAGCTGCTCCTGAAACAAAAACAAAAAAGTCAGATTTGAATCAGGGCTGAACGATTAATCGTGATTAATCAATTATTAAAATAATTGTCAACCTAGTAATCCATTAATCATTAACTGGAGAACACAATCTTAAAAAAAAAGCCAATTTGCTTAAAAAGTAACAAACTCAGGCCACTACCAAGATGGCCGTCAGCTACAAAGTTCCTGGAAGTGACGTCACATAACAACCCTTAAGCTCCTTCTGAATTAATTCTCTTATTTGCATCTTACTACATTTCTAATATTGTGTAAGAAAATAAGCTTTTATGAAAGATATGCGATTTCTTATCCAATTAAAAGTCGGAATAATAGATTACTACAATAATGACTGGGTGCAGCTCTGCGTTAAGTGTGAAATGTGTCTCAGTTAAACTAAATTTAGTCTAAATTCAGTTGTGGAAAAACAATAGAAACCAATATGGGAGACTTTTTCATTTAACTTCCAAACATCTTAATTTCTAACTGAATCTTTTGGATGCTGCAGGTGAAAGTGCGGACCTCCTCTGCCATCCTCCAGCAGCAGGCCTTCCAGATCCCTCGCTGTGGGTTTCCCTCAACAGGCTGCAGCTCTGAGTTTCCTGCAGGAACAAACTGTCAGGTTATTCCTTATTTTTGCAGTTTTTTCTAATTTTCTATCTGCGGTCATCATAAATCCTAGCTTTAAGAACGATAATCATGTCAACATGTGGTCAGTAGTGACCTGAGGTCATGTTGGGGTCATGGTACAGTTTCCAGCCCTCCAGCGTTGCTGCTCTCCAGGCCTGACCGCAGCGTTTACAAAGCCTCTGAGCCTGGAAACAAAACGCAAAACATGCAAAAATGTAATGAAAGCTGAAAGAGAAGAGAAATCCTGATTAACGAAGTGAAGTTTGCTCCACCTCATCCGTCATTCCCGCTCGGATCAGAGTGAACAGGTTCTTCAGCAGCCGGGCATCGTCTTCTCTGTCCAGGTCCGCCAGGGGGCGCTGTTGCCGGAGGGGAGCGTCTGGGTCCTAAACAGAAAAACGGAACCGTTACATGCTAACATCCTAACGAGGCGTAGAGATCCGTTTCCTCTGCAGAACCGAGCCTCACCAGCTCCGTGACCAGAGGAACGTGGAAGTCGGAGGCACTATTGCTCCTCATCTTCAGAGCGTGAAGCGTGTTCTCCCTAAAACGCAGACAGGTGTTTTAAAACTCACAGGTGAGTTTCACCGAGGAATCATTATCAGATAAACTCACCAGCAGACGTTTTTGGCGTAGTATTCAATATTATCGGAAAAATCTCCAATCTGATCCTTGGCGATGCTCTCCAGCCAATCAACCACCAGCTGCAGGAAAACAACAGTTTAATCTCAAGAGTGTCTCAGTAGAACGAAGTCCAAAACTGTTCAAAGCAGCAATGAGCAAAGATTAATCTTTAAATTCAATTCAAAAATATAAAAATACTTTATGGTAAATTTAATAAAAAATAAAAACTTGAGTTTTCTCTAACATCAGGACTGACTATCTTTCCATAACATAAAGAACTGAATTTTTCATAATATTCAGAATAAACTGAACATTTTTATTTTCTCATTAGTAAATTTATACATATTTAGAAAATATTTTTAAAAATTTATGCGGTAGATGAATTCTTGGCTACACACTAAAGGAACGCAAACAATTATTTTTGTAATCGATTATTCTGATGATTAATAAAAAACTAATTTTCATTTAACCACTTTGGCCTTTTTATTTAATATTAGAAATGCATTTAAAAAATGCTAATTATAATAATACTAATTAAACTCCTATTTTTAATAAGAAAATAAGTATTTTATTGTCTAAAATGAAAATTCAAATGAATCCAAAAGCTACTTGGCTAAACATATTTATACAGGTTGTTTTTAATTTAAATGCAAAATGTGTATTTATTTTGTGCAGTTTTGGCTTAATTACTGCTCCGAACATGTTTTCTCAGCAAGTTAATGATTAATCGATAATCATTAACTAGTTGAAGATAATTTCATTAATCGATTCATCATAATTAATCCCATTAATTGTTAGAATCTTAAATGATTTCTTGTTGCGTTTTACGCAATAAAATGTTTAACTCAATGGATTTCTTAATATTACATCAAATAAGCTAAAGTAGTAAAATCAAAAACATGCAGAATGTGCCGTGTTACCTGGCTCTGTCGCACGATGGCGTCTCTCTGGAAAAGTTGCTCCACAACAACCTTCTCACTTTCACTGGGAACCTGCAGAAAAATTTTTAATCTCATCATGATTATTCCTCAAGCGTGAAACGGTTAACAGAATTAACGACGGATGAAGAAATGATCCCTTATTTCTTAATATTTTTCTTCCAAATTCAGGGATTCTTGTAATCTTGCAGCTTTTTGTCTCATTTTTTATTTTAAAAAACTTCCACTTACGACCATGTCGATCATCATGTCCTCTTCCAGCGCCAACTGGATCCGATCTCTGCAGAATCAGAAACCAAGTTGATTTAAAAAGGAGACGAAGGGGCGCTGAGGGAGCTGGATGGATACCTGTAGAGAGAGGCGATGAGCCTCCAGGTGCAGTTCTCCTGCTGCAGCAGCCAGCGGACCCCCGCCGTCTTACTGTTCTGACCCGCTCGCAGAACCACAGACTGCAGAACATTCACCTGCAACAGAACCAGGATCAGGTTCTGTCTTTTTATTCATCAAAATGCAGCAAGAAATTTACATTTTTCATACTCTAAAAAATACCTAAACTTCATAATCTGTTTTAATTACTGTAGTTTGGGTTGTTTTATTCATTTTGGATATTTAAAATGTTACAGTTACACTGTTAAATACTCTTTAGAAATTAAAGTTGTTGTTGTATCTTTGTGTGGGTATTTTTGCATAATATTACTATTTCAGTTCAATATGGTATCAAAATAATGTCTCTGTTTATCACAATCATTTCTGGGGTAATGTAACAGAGCTAGGGCTGGACAACATGGCTGAAAAACATATCAGTCGTTATCAGAAATTGATTTGTTATTTTGTTTTAAATATCATTTGGTGTAACGTTTCCTGTTTTATCCACAGTTTTTCTCTCCATTTTTACTTTATGCTGTTTTGAGACACAGTGGCGGAACAGTGCATCAGTTACTCAACAAGTTGTTGCTAGGCAACTGAAGTTGGGGGGGCAAACTTGAAACTGCCAGCAGGTTGTTGCTAGGCAACCAAAGAACAAGTCAGTTAACTGTATCACAGGTCAGCGGATATTCAGTACCACAGATTTATTGTGACACTGATCACAATAAATCAATAACAATATATATCATGATAAATATGAGATATACTGTTATTGATTTATCGCCCAGCCCTAAATAGAATAAATAAAATGTAAGAAGCAGAACTCCATGGTTCTGTTTCCGGTACCTTCTCCTGGCAGATGTTCTGATAATCCTCCAGCAGCTCAAACACAGCAGAAGAAGAGTGCTTCAGGAAGGAGGCCAGGAACTCTGGGAAAAGACTGGCAGCCACTGAGCCAATCAGAGAGCCCGATGTTAAAACGAGATGATCAAAACCGCACAGCAGCCAATCAGACTGGAGTCCCTCACCAGCCTCTCCTGGGTCGTCCTCCTTCAGCAGCGCTGAGCTCAGGTTCGCCTCGTCGTCTCTGAAGAAGCTGCTGCTGTCCAATGCGGAGACGGGGGACGTATACAAGCTGTTGGTCCAATCGCTGTCCTCCAAGTTCTGCTCACACGCAAATAAATTAAATACAAACAAACCCAAATACAAGATGGACACCAGCTTCTGAATGCGTGTCTCACCGTGTTGTGTCGGGGTGTGTGTGTGTATCGCAGCGTCCGAGCGCCAGGAACCAAAATGGAGGAGACGTCTGGAACTCTGGGAGTGACTTGGAGACAAAAAGACGAGGGCAAAGTTTGGGATTTAGTCCAACGTGGAGTGGATTTATGGTAAAATATTTGGACGTGGGCTGGGCGATAAAACACATTTTTTGGTTTTGAAGATTTAATTTTTGGAAAATCCGAATGATTTTTTTCCCCCCACCAATGAACTTCTTGGATCTCCTTAGTTCAGTGATGTCAGGGCAGCCATCTTGTTTTGGACTTTGAGTTCCAGTCAAATTTACAATGGCCTATTGGGGCCATTTTCTATTTTATGAAATAAAAGTTATGACGTTACAAGACTACAGTTGTAATAATACCAGAGTCAAAGTTGTAATTTGACTCTGTAATTTGAATTTGACATTTTTCTTGTAATTTTAAGGCCAAATGTTAATAAAATGTTTTTCTGGTAAACATTTTATTTTAAATATTGTACCTGACCCTAATTATTCATCCTCAGAAAGGATGAATAAAATAAAAATCCCTTTTTGAAAATATTTTCTGTCAATTGTAATTTATTTTTTAGAAATTAAAATTGGAAACCAGATCTAGATGGAAAATTAAACACATTGCCCAACCCTACGTTGAACTTTGACCCTCACCAGCCTGTCGGAACAGGGGAGCTGGTGTGTTCCTCAAGGAGCGGGCCGGGGTGAACGAGGGGCCGATGGGGCTGCCGCTGGGTGACGGGACTGAGCACAGAATCAGTAACATAACCCAAACTTTTCTCTAACAAATGATTTTCATAACTAGTTCATTTCAAACCTCCAGAAAAACAGCACTTAATGAATGATCAACTAAACAACAATTGCTGCAAAGCTACTTAGCTATCAGGGATACAAACAGCATTTTAATAACTTTACTGGACTCTGATGTTCTCTAATGGCATCTTTATCCTCTGAAATCCTGATTCACAAAACTGTGATTGGAGGACTCTCATGTAAAACAAAAATAATCTGTTTTCTCCAGGAACAACAGTCAAAATCAAGAGTTTTTTTAAAATCTGAGCTCACAAATAAAAGTATTTTCTTTTAAGGATACAGGCTACTTTCTTCCTCCTGCGGGCGGCGACCGTCACCTCATCATCTCTCACCACCGGAGATGGCAGCTCATTCTGACCCCTTCAGGACAAAAAGAAACATGTAGTGAGTTATTATTTTTATTCATTTTATCACTTAAAAGTGTACATTTAAGAGCAAAATATGATGAAATAGTCGATAGATGGATGGAGTTAAATGGGTTTTTCCTCCACTCAATCCATCATTGTATTCATGCATTGCTCTCTGAAGAGCATATTCATTCAGCATCGACTTTTTATCATTTACCATCTATTTAGAGAAATAATGTACAGTTTTCTAGACAATTGTGTCAGTTGTGTTCCCAGTGAGTAGATTGGTACATTTATTAACTCTATCCGTGCTTAATATCTGTGTTACTGCATGTTATGATCACCCAACACCATAAAGTGGTGTTAATGTTGCATAAAGTTTTTATAGCGCACAATTTGAGCCTGCTAACCCTTGAAAAAGTGTCGGTTGCTTCATAACAGTCGCTTTACTGGGTTTGTAACCTCTCATACTTTCTGGAGAACATTCCTATCTAGTTTAATCCAACAGTGGTGTGTTTTCAATTCAAATTAAAATGTGCTTTATTGATCCCAAAGGGATATTAAATGTTGTCGTTGGTCATACGGATGCTAGGTTTTGGCAGTGATTGTGTACCGAAATCTACTTTTCTGATACAGAAAAGCTCCAATAACATTAAAAATCCTTTATTAAAGCGGGTCTTCAACTCTGTTATTATCGGTTTTGAAGTTAACCCTCTTTATCTTCTCCATTTTATAACTCACGTTAATGTATGTATTTCTCCATTTCCAACTATGAACAATTTAAATAAAGTGTAAACAAAATTAGCCCTTTAGCATCAGCATTCACAGTGGAAGGAAGGGTTAGCATAGATAGCTGCCGCTAAAGAAAACTACGCAGCAAGAAAATGAACACAAACAGAATATAAAATAAGGAGCAAATTAAACACAATTAAAAACTTAAAATTGTGAAATGACATTTACCAGTCCATTTTGGAGAGCTGTCTGTTCCCGCTTCACGAGGTTTAGCAGTCTTTCTTCTTTTCTTTTAAACTCTCATCAACTAACACGCTTAATACTCTCTACTGCCCCCTAAGATAAAGAGTTAGATTGCACCCACACTGAGCCTGTCAAAACCATTTTTAAAAAAGTTAAATGAAGTTTCCTCGTGTTTAAATGTTAAAGAATAACAACAATAATAATTCATTTACTTTTACTGTCCTTTAAAATAACTACTGGGCTAAAGTAAGTATTTTACAATGGATAAAAAAATAAAGTATATAAAGTCAACAATTGGGAAAACCCAGTATCATAGATTACAGTGGGTCAAGTGCCTTTAGTAGGAAATTATTGCAATTTCTGTAAAGATTTACCATTTCCTACACCCTCGTGTTTTGCCAATTAGATATTCTCATTGGAAAGTAATAAATCATAAAGAGATAAAAACTATATTCTTGAGTTCTAGAGTACTGGGGCCATGCTCATAAAATAATTTAAATATATATAACATTTTGAGAATAAAGTCATAATATTACGAGAATTACGAGAAAATGTCATAATATTACGAGAAAAATATTTTATTGTATTTTTTGAGCTTTCACGTACGCAACAAAAAATAAAGTGGGTTTTTTTGTGTGTGTGTGTGTAGTGAGCCATCTCTTTACGCGACCCATCTCTGCTCTCCAGTCCCCCCTCCGCTCCGTTAGCTGCCGCTGTGGCTCCGCGGTGTGAAACTCGAAGGAAACAGGAACAAACAGGACGATTCAGGCATTAGTCAGTTGGACCGCTGCATGTCCACGGGCTGGGAAGAATAATCCACGGGTTCGGAAGAGATTCTGGCTCTGGAAACCCCGGGACTACAGCAGGAAGCTCAGGGAACCGAGGCTGGGATTGGCTCGGTTATTTCCGGAGCGGATCCCGAAGTGAAGCAGGGAAGGAGAAAGGAAGATGCAGACCCCCAGGTAAACTTTTCTTATTGCGTGGCAGACTCTCAGACTCATTGACAAGTTGTGTGTGTTTCTAAAATTAAAACTACATTTCTCATTAAAACTACAGGAACTCACTTTTAAATTATTTCTACTATATTTAATAAATTTGAGAGAACAATATGAGTAAATTTCCCTGTTCATAAAGTTTTTTAACTAGAGGATAAATATAAATCTTTGGAGTCAAATGTCTCCACTAGAATAACGAGGCTGGTTTTCTGAGCTGTTTGAGGACTAAAAGTTGGGTTTGATTCCTGTATTAGTGTTGAAAATCATTGTAGTTCCAGACTTTATTCTCTGTCCTGAAGTTAAATTCATCCAAACGTCTTTCTGTCCATTAAATTGTCGATGCACTCATCCATCTGTTCATTTATCCATCTTTTCAACCCTCAATTTGTTTACATGTTCAATCATTTGGTGAAGTTTTGTCCATCCATTAGTTTCTTTTTTCCAATTCATTTATCCAAAATCCATCCATCCATCTGTCTATTTATCCATGCATCTGTTCGTCAGTTCAACCATTTGTCTGTCCATCCATCCATCCATCCATCCATAATGTATAAAAACTGTGTTATCTCTTGATCTGTTTGCTTTTGTAGTTCAACATATAATAATAATAATAATAATAATAATAATAATAATAATAATGATAATAATAATAAAAAAAGTTGAGTTTATGAACTTTGGATCAACTCACTTCTAATATTCTTTTCTTTAGATTATATTTTCTCCAATCTGCTCTTTCTCCTCTGTAGTCCTACATTTTGAGCGTGACAAATCCATCCTGGGAAAAGTTGAACTGGGAGCCATCCGGAACCATGGCCCAGCAGCTCTTTGGGTTCTCAGCCAACCGGCGTATCGTCACCGGCCTGCTGGTCAACCTCTTCTCCTCCATCTGCATCGTCTTCATCAACAAGTGGATCTACGTCCACTACGGCTTCCCCAACATGACCCTCACCCTCGTTCATTTTGTGGTCACATGGTTGGGACTCTACATCTGCCAGAAAATGGACATTTTCTGTCCAAAAAGCCTACCAGTGCGTAGGATCATGTGGTTGGCACTCAGCTTTTGTGGCTTTGTGGCCTTCACCAACCTCTCTCTTCAGAACAACTCGATAGGAACGTACCAGCTGGCCAAAGTCATGACCACGCCCGTCATCATCCTCATCCAGATCACATATTACAAGAAGACCTTCTCTACCAAGATTAAGCTGACACTAGTGAGGAAAATCTATAGGGCTCAAACGATTAATCAGATTAATCACAATTAATTATTACTAATCATGGTTAATTGGGACTAATCAGCTTAATTGCAACTAATTGCATAAATTAAAATTGATTGGATTAATTGCAACTAATCGGAATACTCACAATTAACCAGATAAATAATGATTAATCAGATTAATTTTGACTAATTGAGTTAATTGCAAGTAATCAGATTAATTGCAATTAATCCAATTAGTTATGACTAATCTGAATATTTGCAACTGATTGGAATAATTGCAATAATCTAATTAATTTCAATTAATTGGCTTAATCATGACTAAATGGTTGTTACTTAGTAATTGGATTAATTGTAATTAATATTTTTAATTAAGTAATCAGTTTTACTTAATTCAATAAACAAATTGAATTGTTTATTTTGATATTTTAATGTATTTATAATATTGTGAAAGGTTAAGTGACTAAATAATAAATCTGCAGAATGTGCCAATTTTTTGATCGATTACAAATATAATTGTTAGTTGTGGTAATAAAAGTCTGATTTTGGAAATCTGCTGTTTCCTTGATAAAACATTCAGTAAAAGATCAGAGTTTTGCTTCATTTGTCCTTCCAGGTGCCCATAACTTTGGGGGTGATATTGAACTCCTACTACGACGTGCGTTTCAACCTGTTGGGGACGGTTTTTGCCACACTGGGGGTTCTTGTCACTTCACTTTACCAAGTGGTGAGTAAATATCCACCCATGGATCCTCTGAGAGCAGCAAACTAAACTGAAATGATGCAAAAACCCTTTTTGTGTTTCAGTGGGTGGGGGCGAAACAGCATGAGCTCCAGGTGAACTCCATGCAGCTTCTCTACTATCAGGTAAGAAGTCTGGTGCAGGTCGAAGGTCCGTTATTGCTCCTAATAAACAGTCCAGTTGAGACTTATCTTATCACTGCTGACTTGCAAAATTAATCACAACCTGTACAGTTTTTGCCCTACATACTAAACGCCATATTGGTCAAAAACAGATGCTGCATCCGGCAGCATCATGCTGGGGGCGGGGTACGTTTATAAAGCAGGGGAACTCCTAAGTACTGGCTGATTAGAGGAAGGACATTTCTGAACACAAACATTCAGCCAGAGCTACAATGTTTTAGATCAAAACATACATTAAAATGGCCTAATCAAAGTCCAGACCAAAATCTAGCTGTATTACGACTAAAACTGCTATTCACAGATGTGCTCCACGCAGCTTGGTTAAGTTTGCTAAGAAGTATTTGCAAGAATTGAATTTGCATCTAACAAGAATTTGCATCTAAATGGGCAAAGCTGGTAGACACAAAAACTGAAAGGCCGAAAAACAAATACATGCCACACTTTTCAGATTTACAGAGAGAATTTTGAGAATCTGTGCATCACTTTTTTCTTTAGTTTCATTTTGTGTATTTTTAAATGAAATTAGTTTAAAAAATATTAAATTTCATCATTTAAAATGTATGTTACATAATTTAATGAGACATTTATTTATTTCATGACATATTTGTTTAATCTTGTCCCATTTGGCCCTCCGTACTCCTCAGGCTCCTCTGTCATCCGCCATCCTCCTCGGGATCATCCCGCTGTTTGAGCCACTGGCCGGAGATGGTGGGATATTTGGACCCTGGTCACTGCCTGCTCTGGTCAGACTTCAAACATGCTAACACTAACACTAATGCTAATGCTAACACAGAGCAGCTAACTCTGTTTTTTCCTGAAATATTAACAATCTTGTTCTCCCTCCGACCAGGTGGCGGTGCTGTTCTCAGGTGTGGTGGCGTTCCTCGTTAATCTTTCCATCTACTGGATCATTGGGAACACTTCAGCTGTAACGTATCCTTCATGCACAGAGGGGGGGGAGTGGTGATGAGGGCTCAGGTTGTTCAGGAGGGATTATTTGTTTATCCGTCCGTTCATCCATCTGTTTGTTGTCCCTTGACTGCCTCCTTCAGCTACAACATGTTCGGTCATTTCAAGTTCTGCATCACTCTGATTGGAGGATATCTGCTCTTCCACGACCCGCTGTCTCTCAACCAGGTGAAGCTAACTTCCTCTAGCTCTGCTCCGTGGAGTCAACCATTAATGTCCTCCTAAACAGTCTCTCTGTCTCTGTCTCTCTGTCCCTCAGGCGTTGGGAATCCTCTGTACACTGGCAGGAATCCTGTCCTACACTCACTTCAAGCTGCTTGAACAGGAGGAGGGAAAAAGCCGCCTGGCTCAGAAGCCATAGGCTGACCTCTGACCCCTCACAGCAACCAGAGGAAGAAACCTCCTTAGATGTCTCAGAATGTCCTTTAGAGGAACAAAACATTTCTTTAAAATTTTACTCTTCAGGAAAAGAAGCAGAAACACATTGTAGCATCGCCTCAATTCAAAATCCAAAGCAGTGTTCGCTTCAAAAATCAAAATTTTCCTTTCCACAAAGATCAGGATAACGGCCTTTCAGGAGTTTTTGCACGGATAGATTTGGGTCTGAGTTGTCTGCAGAATTTCCTGCGAATATTTGAGATTTAGTTGACAAACTGGACAGTTTTAGAGCAACGGATCAACAGAAATCAGACCAAAACGAAGCGTTTACCAGCTGCTTCCCCTGACGCTGCCTATTCTGCACATCGTTTGTGCTGCCACTCATCATGGGCTTCAGTGTTGTTCATTTTAGGTATTTAATGATTTATTTACTCATATTCTAGGGTGAATTTGATCATGTAAAACAAAGACTGCCTTCTTATCAATCAAGTTTTAAACACACAGGATTTTTACAAAAAAGCAAATATACACACCCTTTAATGTTTGGTTAAATGTTTTAGGAGCAAAGAAGTCGACTTTTTCAGATCATTCACTCCAACTACAGAAAGTCTTACCAAGTATTTTTGTCTAGTTTCTAGTTCTTAGTACACTTTAAATAAGACAAAACTAACTTACAAGTAATTTTTCAGCAACAAATAGGAGCCTGTTTTAGCTCAATAATTTCTTAATATTGATGAAAAAGTATTTGTTCCACTGGCAGATTTTCTCCAGTAGTTTTTCATCAAATGTAAGGAATTATTAACTTAAAATAAGATACTCTTGCTGAAAAGTTACTGTAAGTTAATTCTGTCTTATTTCAAGTGTACTAAGATATTTTCACTAGACACTAGGCAGAAATTGTTGGTAAAACTTTGGAGGTTTTGCAGTGTTGTTGAAACACTAAAACCCAAGTAAAGTAGACGTCTAACTATGGACTAGCTGTTGGGCGAAGTGGTGGTGGTATCATGCTACGGAGCTGCACAAAATGAATGGAAAGAATAAAGATGGTGGACTACCTCCACATTTTTTGACTTCACCTCAAATCAACAGCTGGATGTTTGAAACTGGGATTCAGTTTGGTGAATCAGGAAACCAAAACTTTACCTGGAGGAATCAATTTTACCTGATATCACTTTTTTCCTCGCTGAATTGAACCTCAGACATTTCAACAATGCAGTTTTTTTCCTTGAATGGATTCATATTAGTTTTATTTTTACAGAGAAAAATAATCATGCTTTAATGGTGGTTACATTTTTTTTTTACTGATTTCTTTATTTTTAGCCTGGCTTTTTATTTTTTCTTTGTAGCTTAATTGCATTCTGCAGTAGATTTCTTTTTTTAATTATTTGTCTTTTTGTTTATGTTTTGTTGTTTTAATATAGAATAAAATTAGTTATAATAAATCGGGCTGTAATGTGAGAAATTGCAATATTCTGCAAATAACTGCTGAAATTATGCTATAATGTCCTTTTGAACGTTTACTTGTGTAAAATTGAGTACATCTCAATAATTTAAATTTTAATTAATAAATGGTAAGAGAAACTTTTATTTGGGGTCTTTTTAAGAATTGATATGACAAAACATATTTGTGGTTCTGAAATTAATTTTTTCTTTTCATATTATGTCAAAAACATAAATCAAAGATAACGTGAGTAAAGAAAGTATTTTTTCAATAATCTCATTAGGTGAAGAAAAGTTATGCAGCACACCAATGGCTCAAAACAAAAAAAACAAAATTAAGGCTTTGTAATGTTGTGGCTAAGTTAAAGTCTAGATTTGAATCTGATTCTGATGTGTGATCTTTTCTATGCTACAATTCTTAATATAAAATAATTATTTCTTTAATGTATTCCTTAGTGGCAGTGTTTGAGGAGAAAAATGCTGGTTTTAAAGTGTTATATTAGCCGCCTAGCATAGTCTAGCATAGAACTACAGGGGACCTTAAAAATTCCAGTTGACACAATTTAAATTTGCCAAGAAATATGATAAAGTAAAATATAGACATATTTTTAAAATCTGTATTTACATAGACCAATTATTTTAGCTGCCACAAAATGACCCATGTTTGTTTTATTTACTATATTTTTAATCAGGCAAAACACATAGTACCAATATAACAGGGTCCTTCTTCGGTTAACTTGGAAACCATTCACCGATGTTTGTTTTGGAGTCATCAGTAGGTAAAATTCATCTTTTTACAGCCACATTTACACCGATCTGTGCCTATATCTGTTATTTTACCCTGTATGTTATTTAAAGTCAACATTGCCACAGCTTAATGCGCATTCCCGGGGTGTATAAACGTCTGTTTATGTCGGTTCATACAATGCCTTAGCTAATGCTAATGCTAACTTATGAATTTCTAAACACATTTTAACGCTACAGCTTGTTAGTAGCACCCTGAAATGAAAGCACATCGACGACTTTAGCTGTTAAGAGCTGAAGGAACTTGTATTTTTTCAGTAAACGTGTCAGCTAAGGCCTGTGGTTAAAATGCGGTTCGTTGGTTTGATTTTCGACTCTTCCTCACGATGCACGTAAATGGTTTTGTCGTTAAATTAGGTTTTGAAATAATAATTTTAAAAGATACTTGTCTTGTTACAACTCCTACAGTTTAAATTACATTTTTTTGCGTGGTAATAGTTGGTAGTTTGAAGTTTCATCTTCATATTCTATAATATGAAGTTGAACTGAATAGAACAGTGTGGAGTTAAAATCTAACTTTTGTCTTTAAAACTTTTTTCTCTTTTTTTACAAAATAAGGAATGACTTCTTTTGCGCACGGATTTGTAGAAGTTGTTTTAGTCAGCTGTTACACGGTGTGTCAGATTGCCACAAAAATAACTTATTATATTCAAGTGCATAATTCATCTGCTCTACATCAAATTCAGAAATACTTCATGAATTCCAAAGGGAAGTTAAATGTTTTTGAAACTCATTCATTAGAATCTTTTAGAAAGTTATTGTATATGATGAATTATTCTTGAAGAAAAGTCACAATGAGTTAAATATTCACAATCATTGTTGGATTTTTGAACAATTTAACTTTTTTTCAAACCGACGAAGTAAAGTCCAAAAATTCAGTTTGTATCTGGTTTAATTGAAGTCATCTGGTATGTTTTGACATAGCACCTACAGTTTAAGGATCTTTTCCTGTTTGATTAATAAACAGTTCTCTCTGAAATTAGTATAAAAGCAGTGTGATATATTAGGATTTCACTCTTTAATGGCTTCGACAGATAGAAAAGTTGCCAATTTTAAGCTTCAGTTTAGTTTATTCTTCCTGGTTTTTAAGGAATCTGAACAGTTTTCTGTTTTGTTGAAGATAGTTTTTGTTTTCCATTCTCAGTATGCCTGCTGAGAGCAAGCCCTCAGTAAACATGGATGAAAAAGACGTCAGCACCTTCACCAACAAAGAAAAAGAGAAGGATAAAGAGGCTGAACGGAGGGTGGCATCTGCTAGAGACAAGGCTAAAGAAGAGGCGAAAGCCAGCGGTAAAAAGGATGCAGGCAAGGAGGAGAAGAAAAAGCGCTTAGAGGAGGAAAAGAAGAAGAAAGAGGAAAAGGAGCGAAGGAAGAAAGAGGAGGAAAAGCAGAAAGCGGAGGAGGATCAGAAGAAGAAAGAGGAGGAGGAGAAGAAGCAACAGGAGGAGCTGCAGAAGAAGCTTGAAGAAGATGAGGCCAAACGGCAGCGTGAGGAAGAGGCAGCGCTGCTCAAGTGAGTCATGGTTAACTTCATTATGAAGAAGAAACTGAGTGATGAGGTCAAATTAAGTTTGGATTAATCCAGTTCATTAAGAAATCCTGGCTTTTATTTTTCCTGTTTAGGAATCAAACATAACACAAATAGCAGCTGCTAATTTTATTATATCGACGAGTCACAAAACAGTTAAATTTTTGTTAGATGCATTTAAATCAAATCCATTAATTATAAAATCAAAATAATGTCAGACTTTCAAATATAAACATAAGATATATACATAAATTTAACATGCTTCTCCGTGTTTGGAACCAGAAGACATGAGAGGTCTGGAGGGTTCATGCAACAGCAGCAGATCTTCTAATTAAAATCTAAAAGTTTTAAAATAATTTTGTCTAGTTTAAAATCCAAATGTGTTGGAACATTTGAGATAAGACAAAATTAACTAAGAAGACACTTTTTAGCAAGATGCAGGAGCTTGTCTGAAGTCGTCCATCCATCCATCCATCCATCCATTTATTTTCTTGTCCCCAGTGGGGTCAGGAGGTGCTGCTGCCTCTCCAACTACGTTCTGGGTGAGAGGTGGGGTCACCTGGACAGGTCACCAGTCTGTCACAGGGCAGGACACACAACCATTCACACTCACACCTACAGAAAATTTAGAAAGACCAATTAACCTGACAGTCATGTTTTTGGACTGTGGGAGGAAGCCGGAGAACCCGGAGAGAACCCACCATGCACAGGGAGAACATGCAAATTTCGTGCAGAAAGACCCCGGGCTGGGAATCGAACCCAGGACCTTCTTGCTGCAAGGCAACAGCTCTACCAACTGCACCACTGTGCAGCTCCCTGTCTTAATTCTTAAGTCAATAGTTCATTAATAATGATGAAAAACTGCTTATTCATTTGCCAGATCATTTTTTCCCATGTTTGTTGTAAAATAATTTGCAGTTGGAACTAGAACTTTTTCATCAATATTACAAAATTATTGACTTAAAACAAGCTCCTGTATATCGCTGAAGTTACTTGTGAATTAGTTTTGTTGTATTTTTAATGTAATAAGATATTTGCACTAGAAACTAGACCATAAATTTCAGTGTAATGAAAAACACAGAACTATTCTAACTCTGGTCCACTGTTGTCTCTTGTCTCCAGGGAAAAGGAGGAGGGCCACCAGCTGCACCAGGAGGCCTGGGAACGGCATCAGGGCCGGAAGGAGCTCCGCAGCCGGAACCAGAACGCCCAGGAGGCCCGACCCGAAGAGGCCTTCTTCAGCCGCCTGGACTCCAGCCTGAAGAAGAACACGGCCTTCGTCAAGAAGCTGCGCACGCTGACGGAGCAGCAGCGCGACGCGCTCTCCAACGACTTCGCCTCGCTCAACCTCAGCAAGTACATCGGCGAGGCGGTGAGCTCGCTGGTGGAGGCCAAGCTGAAGATCTCAGACGTGGGCTGCGCTGTGCACCTGTGCTCCCTGTTCCACCAGCGCTACGCTGAGTTCGCACCGCTGCTGCTGCAGGCCTGGAAGAAGCACTTTGAGGCCAGGAAGGAGGACAAGGCGCCCAACGTGAGCAAGCTCCGCACCGACCTGCGCTTCATCGCCGAGCTCACCATCGTCGGCCTGTTCACCGACAAGGAGGGGCTGTCGCTGATCTACGAGCAGCTGAAGAACATCATCGGGACGGACCGCGAGACGCACACTCACGTGTCGGTGGTGATCAGCTTCTGCAAGCACTGTGGCGACGACATCGCCGGTCTGGTGCCGCGCAGGGTGAAGCTGGCGGCGGAGAAGTTCGGCCTGGCGTTCCCGCCGTGCGAAATCATCAGCACCGAGAAGCAGCAGCCATTCCAGAACCTGCTGAGGGAATACTTCACCTCCCTGACCAAACACCTGAAGAAGGACCACCGGGAGCTGCAGAACATCGAGAGGCAGAACCGGTCAGATCAGTCAATCAATAAATCTATCTATCTATCGAGTTTATCTGTATAGAACCTTTCAGCAACACAGCAGTTCAAAGGACTTTTCACCATAAAAAAGACATAGAAACGTTAAAAGAGTAATAAAAACAACACACTGTCATCAATTGTGAAACTACAAACATTTCATTTTATCAAGTGCCATCGTTAAAATCATCAATACTCATGAAATATTGTGATCAATGTTCAATTTATTACGTTTCCAAAGCAACTAAACTGGTGGGTTTTAGTCTAGATTTAAAGGAACTCAGTGTTTCGGCTGTTTTGCCGTTTTCTGGAAGTTTGTTCCAGATTTGTGGAGCATAGAAGCTGAATGCTGCTTCTCCATGTTTGGTTCAGACCAGAACCAGAACCTGAGAGCTCTGGAAGGTTGATCCAGCAGATCTTTAATCTGATCAGTGATTCATAAACTACCAGCAGGAGTTAAAGTCTCTTCACTCAGTGAAGGACTGTAGAGCTGGATGGTGTATCAGAATTATAAATGAGCTCCTCAACTAAAAGAAAGTTAACAGAAAATGGAAAAGTAAATACATTTTTCTGTAAAAAGGATTTTTAATCACTTTGACCTGAGCTGAGGTTTTCTGTTGTTGGTTTCAGGCGGATCTTGCACTCCAAAGGCGAGCTGAGCGAGGATCGCCACAAGCAGTACGAGGAGTTCGCCACGTCTTACCAGAAGCTGCTGGCCAACACGCAGACGCTGGCTGACCTGCTGGACGAAAACATGCCGGAGCTGCCGCAGGACAAGTCCGTGCAGGAAGGTGAGCGAGCGCCCAGCAGGGGGCGCCCAGCAGATCAAGTTACTGGGAAATAGTAATTAGTTAGTAATTACTGGTTACTTCCCCAAAAAAGTCATCCAGTTGCTATACTGTTAATTTATTCTCAAAATTGATTATTTACTTTAATAATCACCTTAGCTACTTGTCCAAACAAAGAATCCACAACCTGAAAACGATTTAAACAAAACACGTTTGAGCCAAATTCTGTTTTTTCTTCATATTCCATCGTATGAAATTGAATAAAATCTTTTTTAAAGGTGACCTATTACTGTTCTTCATAGGCGGATATGAAGCTCAGGCTGGGGTTACTAGGTAACGCGGTGGAATTCTGCTGGGGTTGCTAGGTAACGCGGTGGAATTCTGCTGGGGTTGCTAGGTAACGCGGTGGAATTCTGCTGGGGTTGCTAGGTAACGGGGTGGAATTCTGCTGGGGTTGCTAGGTAACGGGGTGGAATTCTGCTGGGGTTGCTAGGTAACGGGGTGGAATTCTGCTGGAGTTGCTAGGTAACGGGGTGGAATTCTGCTGGGGTTGCTAGGTAACGGGGTGGAATTCTGCTGGGGTTGCTAGGTAACGGGGTGGAATTCTGCTGGGGTTGCTAGGTAACGAGGCAGAGTCTGTGGAATGTGACTTAACAATCAGGAAATTTCTCAAACAGCTCATTTTCCAGATACCAAAAACTATTGGCCAATAAAAGGCAGTTTATTTGAATTGTTTGGATCAGGGTTTTTAAGTGCTTGGTCTGTTTATTAGAGGCTGTTGAGATCCTAATGGAAATATAAAAATGGGAATTTTGCATAAAACTATCCTTCTGTGGATAATTTGGTTGGATGTAGCCCTGGCATCAGCTGTTTTCTCCCTCAGAGCACGGCCCCGGCATCGACATCTTCACCCCCGGAAAACCTGGAGAGTACGAACTGGAAGGCGGCATCTGGGAGGACGAAGACGCGCGAAACTTCTACGAAAACCTGATCGACCTGAAGGCTTTTGTTCCCGCCATCCTGTTCAAGGACAACGAGAAGAGCGGCCTGAGCAAAGACAAGGACGACACCAAAGGTACGTTTATCACTATTCTGTGCTTTCTTAGTTTTATTTATTTGTTACGAAGGATTTCTAGTCTTGAGTAAAATTTCTGGATACTGTGAGCAAAAGCTTATAAACTTTTATTAAAAAGTTCCCAAGATTCATATTGAAAGAAACTTATTTGAAAAAATATTTCTTTTACTTGTTATTTTGTAATTTTCATTCAAGTGATTTATTTTCTTTTTGCTTTTTTTTTTTTTTTTTTTAAAAACAACAAAATTTCCACATCATTTTATATTTTGGTCCAACTGATAATACAGTTTTTAAATATTAAATGATTGGTAATTAATCAGTTATTCAGTATTTGAGTAGAATTTTACCAAATACATTTTTATTCAAATCTTTTTATTTGTTTTCACCAAATATATTTTTACTGTAATATAATCTTTGGGTAGCTCTACTTCAGTGTATTTTTACTCCAGTAAAAAGGAAACTTCCAAGAATTGACTCAAGAGTAAAACAGTATTTAGTAAAATAGCTTCTTGAGTACCGATCAACTGATCAAACATCAATCAATAAATATTTTTAAACTACATCACCAGACGGATTAAAATACGTTGTTGTAGAAATTTTGGTATTTTAAACAACCAAACTGAAAATAATGTCAGGTTAATTGGTCTTTCTAAATTTTCTTTTGATATGAAGCTTTAACAAAAACTGCCAGTGTGTCTGGAAAGATTTTTGTTTAAAAAATCTTTTGTTTTTTATTCAGTGCAGTTACTGTCAGAACCTTTACTCAAGTAAGAGTAGAAATACTTCACAACAAAATTAATTAGTTGATATCTAAATGAATACAGTGCAGTAAAAATAATCCTAATGTTACACAAGTAAATGTAACTACGTAGTTACTACCAAACTTTTGTCTTTGGCTAAAGATCATGACCAATGTCTGCTGCTAGCGCTAGGCTAGCAAGTTTGTTTTGGTTTTATTTACCCAGGATGCCTTGCGCTGTAATTCACCTCCTGCTTTTGGAGCAGTCTCTAGTATCCTGGGTCTTTGCTTATGCATTCAAACTGCGTCAGAGTTCACTTCAACCGAACCGAGACCGAGATTTGTAGGCGAACCAGAGTTAGATCAGCATTCACACCTCAGCAAAACAAACTGGACTTTCTGGACAAGCGGACTGGAGTCGGGTGGAGCGGACCATTGGGGCCGGTGTGACTGATGCGCTGTTGTCCTCAGATGGCAGAGAAGCGAAGGACGTGAGCACCACAGAAGAGCTGGAGCTGGAGCTGGAGGCGCTGGACATCGCAGACGAGCCTCTGGAGCTGGAGGGAGGAGAAGAGGTGGAGAACGAGGAGCTGGCCAAGAAGCTGCTGGATGAGCAAGGTGGGAACTGATTCAATCGGAGATTTTCCTGAACAATTCAGCTGAAAAACACAAAAATAATCTGATTAAACCGAAGTATTTTACAGACCATCAGTTGTTTTGTTTAAATATCCTATTTTTAAATCTTATATTAAGTTTATGGCAATAACTTTTGGGACAATTCATCCATCAGATCCTGAATTTGTTTCTAGAACTGCAACTAACGATTATTTTATTAATCGATTACTCTGACAATTAATCTGATAAAATTTTGCACATTCTTCAGATTTTTCATCCGTTTTATAAAGTTTAATACTGAAGAATTTATTAAAAATCCATTAAGAAGAAAATAAATTAATTCTCTTCCATCTTTACATAGAAAATTAACATTTTCTTGAGTTAAATGCAGCCAAAAAACTACTTAACATGAGAAAAGTTCTTCTGTTTTTGCTTGACTCAACTTCAGTACAGCGTATTTATTCATTAGATTAACTGAATAATAGCAGGACACTAAAGGTGATTAATATAATAGTATAATAGTGCAGTCTGATGGCCGATTTCACAGCATTTTTCTTTTATTGGCAGGTTTTAATCTAGATTATTGTCGTCTTTTTGTGCAGAGCAAGAAGACGAGGAGGCCAACACCGGGTCGCACCTGAAGTTGATCGTGGACGCCTTCATTCAGCAGCTTCCTAACTGTGTCAACAGAGACCTGATAGACAAGGTGAGTTAATCTGAGGTTTGGACCTCAGATTAACTCAGATTAACTCTGCTGCAGCTGCAAACAGTCGATAAACGGCTGATCTGGACTCTTTCAGGCCGCCATGGACTTCTGCATGAACATGAACACCAAATCCAACCGGAGGAAGCTGGTCCGGGCCTTGTTCACCGTCCCCAGGCAGAGGTGAGGTTCATACCTGGAATCGCCACACAGAGGCGCTGTCGCACCGTGTTTCTGTTTGGTGACCAGCTGATGTTTCAGGTTGGATCTTCTGCCGTTCTACTCTCGCCTGGTGGCGACGCTGCATCCCTGCATGTCAGACGTAGCCGAGGATCTTTGCTCCATGCTGAAGGGAGACTTCAGGTTCCATGTGGGTCGATTTTCCATCATTAAACCTTTAAATTCACTGTAAATACAGAGACAGATGCACGTTTCTGCAGATCTCAGAATTAGTTAAGCCTTTCAGGGTTCATTCAGGTGCTTGCTTGTATTTTCATGTTTTGGAAAGTGCTTAATTTCTGTGTGAAGTCCTTGAAAATGCTCTGTATTCAAACTGCACAGTTTGATAATGAAGTACAATCTAACATTTGATTAAAAGCCTAAAGTAGGGAAATATTATTTGCAGTTTAAACCAAAATGTTTTCATTAAATCAGACGTAACTTGTTTTAAGTCAGATAGAATTACTAAAATTATTTTGCTGAAATCCAGAAAAGTAATTGATTAATCTGATTAATCGTTACAGCGCTCCATATTTCCTCATTTCTTGTATTAACATTTCGAAATGTGCAAAACTCTGTTGTGCATTACAAGAATTAATATAAATAATCGATTGATCTGATTAATCGTGTCTCCCCTAATCTCAAGTGTAGTTCCTGGAAAGTTTGAAAACTTTCCTGAAATGCTTGAAAGATTCTTGAGTTTTACTGTGTAAGTTTAGAAGCCCTGTAATTTATTTAAATATAGAAAACCCCCCAAAAAACATCAAATAAGGCATGAAATTATTTGCTTTAGAAAATGTTTGTCCCATTTTTAGATCCGTAAGAAGGACCAGATCAACATCGAGACCAAAAACAAAACGGTGAGATTCATCGGAGAACTTTCCAAGTTCAAGATGTTCTCAAAGACCGACACGCTTCACTGCCTGAAGGTGAGTCTGGACCTCCGGACCGTCCTCTGGTTCCCTCAAATGTTTGATTAAAAGGTCCGTTTGGCTGCACCCCAACAGATGCTGCTGTCTGATTTCACCCACCACCACATCGAGATGGCCTGCACGCTGCTGGAGACCTGCGGCCGCTTCCTGTTCCGCTCGCCCGACTCTCACCTGCGGATCAGCGTCCTGCTGGTCAGTCCCAACGTTTCTGTCTTTATGAGCACAAAAACCAGCTGCTGCTAACCAGAAGACAGATTAAATCTTGAATCTGTTGCAAAACTTTCAGTATTGCACAAAAAACATTTTGCAGTTGTGATGTTTCTATTACATAAACAATTAAAATCACCTGAATAAGTTTTTTCATGCGATAAGTAATTAAACACGCGCTTAATCATCCTCCGTCTACTTCCTGTTTTCTTCGACGTTTCTGCCAGTAGTAACATCCTGTTGTTGACCATGTGATGCAGAAAAAGTGTTTTTATTGCAGTTTTGCAAAATAAACCAGTTTTGACTCAAGAAAATCCGCCAGGAGGTTTTATCAAAAAAGGTTTTTTTCAAAAGTGAAGTTTTCCCATTAAACAAATGTTTTCTGAAATGTCAAATTGTTCAGTTCTACGGTCGATGGAAACACAGCTAATGTTTGTTTTTACTGTTTTCATGTTTGGGAAAGTTTCTAAAGATGTTCTGTCTCTTTTTTAAAACGATGCTTGGAATCAGGTTGGCATTTAATAATTTAAAAATGTCTTTAAATGCTCAAACTAATTTAATGGCACTGCTGGTAATTCAATTAGGGCTTCAACTAACAATTATTTTAATAATCAATTCTGACAATTAATCTAATTTTTAAAAATTATCTGATTCTGCATATTTTTTATTTAACCACTTTTGCCTTTTTACAAAATATTATAAATACAATAAATGGATATAAAGAAGCAATTATGCTTATTTTTAAATAAGACATTAAACTCTATGTAGCCATTTTTGAAGGACAGTTTTGTTTATGGTGTCTTAATAATTCATTTAATTTGTTTTGTTTATTCTGGATATTTAAAATGTTGAATGTTGGAAATTAAAGTTTGTTGATTTTTGAGAATTTGTTTCTTACCATTTTATTACTTCAAAATGGTCTCAAAACAACATTATTGTTTATCGTGTTAATGTCTGGGATAATTTATCGTCCAGCAAAATTCGTAAATTATTTAAAATGTTAAAAATAAAAAAACAGAACTGTAATTTCAGCAGATATTCAGCTCAGATTCTCTGCTCTGCAGGAACAAATGATGCGTAAAAAGCAGGCGCAGCACCTGGACGCGCGCTACGTCACCATGGTGGAGAACGCCTACTACTACTGCAACCCGCCGCCCATCGAGAAGGCCGTGAAGAAGAAGCGGCCGCCGCTGCAGGA
This sequence comes from Gambusia affinis, assembly GCF_019740435.1. NCBI lineage: Eukaryota > Metazoa > Chordata > Actinopteri > Cyprinodontiformes > Poeciliidae > Gambusia > Gambusia affinis. The sequence continues at coordinate 18,251,463 of NC_057890.1, read as the reverse complement.
GTACATCAGGAAGCTGCTGTACAAGGACCTGTCCAAGGTCACCACGGAGAAGGTGCTGCGGCAGATGCGCAAGCTGCCGTGGCAGGAGCCCGAGGCGAAGGGCTACCTGATCTGCTGCATGATCAACATCTGGAACATCAAGTACAACAGCATCCACTGCGTGGCCAACCTGCTGGCCGGCCTGGTGGCGTACCAGGAGGACGTGGGCATCCACGTGGTGGACGGCGTCCTGGAGGACATCCGGCTGGGCATGGAGGTACTGTAACTCCAAACGCTACGTACATATTGTGGTCTGAAAGGCTGTGGAAAAATCTTACCTTTGGGAGTATCTCTGATTTTACTTGAAGAAAGTTTCTGAGTAAATTTTTCTCTTAATTACAACTCTGAATATGTTCTTTGAGTCTGTGCACTCTACTTAATGGTTAATTAATTGCTAAATTTATAATTATTTCAATAATAGGTTAATCACAATTAATCCAATTAATCGTTTCAGCTTCACAAGTTCATCTATTAACATTTCTAATGTATTAAAATGTCTCTTGTGCATTAAAAAGCATCGATAGACATGTAAAAACAAGAACTATTCCAGGTTTTCTTAGCTGTTGCTATTGCAAAACAGAAAATCTGAAGCCTGAGTTTCACCTGGAATGTTTCAGCTGCACATGGAGAGCCGTCTGCACATTACTGCACACATTAAACATCCACCCTGTGGAAACACTGAGCCTTTCATCCAAGCCTGTTGACAGTAACTACAGCATGTTTACTCAAACTGTGACTTTAGACCAAAGCCTGAAGGGTTTGGTCTGAAATGATCCCAGTAGGAACTTTTCAGGACATTGGTTAGATTTCAATAAAATGTGGAAAATCTTGTCACTTCTTTATTTTCTGCTGGATTCAAAAACCTGCTGCACATCTTTTAGGTGTCAGAATAAAAAAAATTGGATCTGTGAAAATTGGATCCGTATTTCAGACCTCAGATAAAACCAGAAGTCAGAATCTGTCAGAATAATCCATCTTTTTTTTTAATCTGTCATCTCACTGAGCTGAAGATCCTCCAGCAAAGTGCCAACCTTCCTGCTTGGTTTATCATCAGCACAGCGCAGGGCTGATCCTGAGATTAGTTTCTAGATTAACTGACTCACAAGGTGCTTAAGAGGAGATTTCTTTACAGAATTTGAAGCTAAAACTTCAACTTAAGGAATTGTGGGTAGAAAATACGTTTTTTTTTTCAATTTTGAAAGCAAAATGTTGTTTTTTGCCTTTAATTGAGCTTCTACACTTCAGTTAATGATTAATCGATTATTTTAATAATCGATTAATCCCATTAATCATTTCAACCTTCATGTTTTTCTTCTATCACTTCCAAATGTATAAAACTTGTCCTTCTTTATTAACAAACATCAACAGAAGTCTGAACGACCAGCTACCAATTAATTGATTATTTCAATAATTGATTAATCACGATTAAACCGATTAATCATTTAATTCCTAACAGCATGTTCTGTAGCTTCACAGTATTTTCTATATTCTGCCTTCTGAAAGTGAAACGTATGTCACTGAAACTATGTTGATATCAGATGGAAACAAAAAGATGGAAATGAAATAATGTGGCTTCCCCACAGCATGATGCTGCCACCACAGCCTTGATGGTTTGCTGTTTCCAGGTCAACCAGCCCAAGTTCAACCAGCGGCGGATCAGCAGCGCCAAGTTCCTGGGTGAGCTCTACAACTACCGCATGGTGGAGTCGGCCGTTGTCTTCCGGACGCTCTTCTCCTTCATCTCCTTCGGGGTGAACCCGGACGGCAGCCCCAGTCCGCTGGACCCGCCCGAGCACCTGTTCCGCATCCGGCTCGTCTGCACGCTGCTCGACACCTGCGGCCAGTACTTCGACCGCGGCTCCAGCAAGAAGAAGCTCGACTGTTTCCTCATCTACTTCCAGGTCCGTTGCTGCGCCTCCCGCCGCTAACATGCTAACAGAACCCCCAGGGTTCATTCAGGGGCTTGAATCCTTGAGGATTTTGGTGTTTTCAAGGTTTGGAAAGTGCTTGATTTCTGCATAAAGTCCTTGAAAGTGATTCATATTCAAATGGAGAAGTTAAATCTCACGCCTAATTAAAAACGTCAATTTGAAAACAAATATCTTCATCCATTTTTCCTCACAGAATGACGTGAAGTCAGAATAAACTTTTCTCGGTTTGGATCAGTGAGAATCACCCAAATTATTTCTATTTTCTTAATTTTTCCCTGAATTTATCTTAGTTTTACTTAACCAGAATTTATTTAATTCTTATTTACAATATTGTGTTTACAGCTTTAATCTGAGGAGGAAACTATTCAGGATTTTATTATTTTATTGTAATAAATATTCATAATCGCTCAGTAACTTATTGTCTTGTATTTTATCTGTCAGAAAACGTTTGTTTAACCACTGTAATCATTCTGGAATCATTTTGCTCTGTTGTAGTGAACTTGTCCTGCTGCAGAATGTAGAAAACAACCACAAACAAACTAATAACAGTTATAAATGATGTCATATGATAGTGAATTCACACGGATTTATGTGAATCTCTCTGAAGGTTTAATGAGGTTTGTGTTTCTGCAGCGGTACATTTGGTGGAAGAAGAGCGTGGATGTTTGGACGAAGGACCACCCGTTCCCCATCGACATCGACTACATGATCAGCGACACGCTGGAGCTGCTGCGGCCCAAGATGCGGCTCAGCTGCTCGCTGGACGACGCCACCAGGCAGGTGGCCGACCTGGAGAGGGAAGTTCTCGTCAAACTGGGTGAGGATGAGTTTCCGGACGAGGTGGTTTGGCGCTGCAGCTGGTTTTTCTGGTTTCCTCCCAGCAGAGCCGCATTCCCTGCTGCGTAGGAGGAAACGCTTGCATACCAAACGCATTTGCTCACCTGACGGCCCCGTCAGCACGCAGGGATTAAATGTCATCACATGTATGGATTATTTTATTCCAGCTGCGTCACCAAAACAGAAATTACTCATCAAAAATGGATTTAATTGTTTTGTTTTCATCCGAGTAAAAACAAAGAACAGCCGCTTTGACCACGCAGACGCATGTTCAGCAGCGAATGATGATGAGCTGCTATTTTTAGACTCAGTGAAGCAGTTTTCCTAAAAAAGCAAGTTCAACGCAGCAGAACATCGTCTTTAAACGAGAGACTCGTTCATGATCTCACCTGCCTGGAAAAGCTGCATTCCCCTCAAAGTGAAAAGATGAAAAACGAAGGTTTAGTGGAAATCTGGCCTCAGATGAGAATATTATTACATCTAGAACTAGAGGTGGAATATTTATTTTGTTACTTACAGAACTACTTCAATCGATTACTTTACGGTAATCGATTGTTTGATTATTAATCGATAAATCAAATGTTTTTTTACATGGCACTTTTTGCTGATTTTTCATTTATCCACCTAATCCTATTTATACAATATTAGAAATAAAAAAATACTTTAGGCAATTCAATTTCTTGTACAGATAAGAAACTAAACCTTTTATTTCCCTAAAATACAATAACAACATGATGATTATAGTGAATGATTATCTGCAGCTAAAAGAAATTATTCCACCGTCAACATGTGAAAAGTCCTTTTTGCTTGATTTAGCATCAATACAATGTCCTCCGGTTTATTGTTTTAGATTAACCAACTTATTAAATATTAATAATAAGATTTTTTTTTTACATAATTTAAATCTATTGATGAGTTCTGGGTAGATTTACAGATAAAGAAGTTTTTTTTTTTATCCTAAATGCAAAATGTTTATATTCTTGTTCCAGTTTTGTTGCTCTTACAGCTGTTGGCAATTTTTTGAGTTTATTACTAAATTAGTGGAGGATTAATCATTTTGCCCTCGTTACTTAGTTGATGTTTGGTGAAATATTGCAATTTGTGACACAACTGGACTATAACTGGTATAGAAGAGTTTAATTAAACAAAATTAAATGTTATATTATTTAAAAGGAATGCAGAAAGTTAGTACATCCTGTACCCATTAGGCTGGAGTTTAGTGAGTTTTCACAGTTGGTTGAAGTTTTATAGCAAGATTTCTTTTCAACACTAATCAGTTCAGGAAGCTCTTTAACCTTCAATAATCTGTTTAATTTATTCAGAGCTCACAGTCCTTCATCAATCCAACCGTTTTATTCATTTTAGAAAATATTGAATTTTAGTGAAACAAGGAAGAAATCTGTGAATTTACTGCTGCATTTTTAAAAAGTAGATTTTTCTAACCCAAAGAGAAGACAAAGAAATAAAAAACTCTAAAGTCAAAGGTTAAAGTTCATGACAAAACAAGCCAATGAATGGCTTGTTTTGAAAGAGAAAGCCTCTCTACAAAACAAGATGGCTGCCAGCTTGCAGAAACAAGTGTATCTGAATAATCTTTAGAGTGTGGTGGTTTGGTATCTGCTGCGTAAAACCCCAGGTCAGGATGAGGGTGTACTTTCTTTTTAGCGTGGCTGTGTTTATGGAATGGCCTGGTCTTGCAGCCTGGTTTAGTTCCAGTCTGTTTGAGGTGAAAGGGAAGAAGGAAGCGATTTTGCAGCAGGTGTATCTGGCTCCGCAGCTCGATGACAGCATGAAAACTCTGCTTTGTTCCACAGTTTCAGTGTGTTGCACTGGAATGCAGAGAAAAATGTGAGCTCCACCCTCTGAGATAGTGACTCAGGTGCAACAACCTGGAGGTAAATTAGCTCAGAGGAGGAAAAACTACCTCAAAATCAGTCTATTAATACTCCTGACAAGGATGAAAACAATTAATCCACTTACGGTTAATGACTTGTATCGGAAAATAAATTAAAAAAGAAATGAAAAAAATTAAATCCCGAAAATGAAGTCACAATTTTATAATAAAGTTAATAAAATATGAAAATAGTCGTGCTATTATGAGAACGCAGTCATAATATTGCAACTTTATCTTCATAATTTTGACCTTTTTCTCGTATTATTTAGAGTTTATTCTCATATCATTTTTGACTTTATTCTCAGATTTTTTAAATTCTTATAGTTATTTTTTGTTTAGCAGTATGTCCCTTGTTCTTCGTTGTATTTGTGAATTTAATGGTTTACTAGATTAAAATGAATTCCAATCGATTAACTAATAACTCCCGCTTAGATGTTATGTTATTGTTGTAGTTTGGCCGCCATCCAGCAGAGGGCGCCGCTGGCCATAAGTGGAGCTGTTAATATAGAAACAAGATGGCGGAGAGATCTCTGAGCTAGAAAGAGAACCGGGTCAGAGTTCGTTGTGGGATGGAAAATGCACTTTATGCGGTTCTGTTTTGAAATATAAAAGCACACAATAAAGTTTCACCTTTAATAGCGGTTATTCAGGGAAGCAGCGTTAACTTCTTATTTATAGATGAAGGTGGGGATGTGACCGAAAGCGGAGCAGCTGACAGAGAAAAATTTAACATGGTGGTAAAAAACACGACTGTCGATTTTAAAGGCTTTCGTGATTTAATTCACTTGTTACGAAATTTTAACTTTCATTCAAATCAACCACAGACGGGATTTCTTTACATATTTTATTCTTTTGTTTTTCTACTCTGCAACCTGAGAGATTTTTTTAAATAAGGTAATAAAACTAAAATTTGTGCCTGTATTTGATACAGCTGACACAAAATAATGTTAAAATTTTATGTTTTTTATGAATAATTTAGCATTTTGTGTTATGCAGAGATGGTCGTCCCTCTTGATGCAACAGAAGTCTTAACAAAATGGCCGCCTATCAATTAACCGTTAATCGATCAACTTTAGATGAGTGAATTCATAAATTGATCATTTGCATCTCTAGCTCTTGGAATTATTAGATAAAAGATGCAAAAGTAAAACTTGTAAAATGTATTGAAAGATTTCTTACGGCGCCCCCTAAAGGAGGATATGAGAAGTGAGGAAGAGGTTTGCATGTTTTGACCCTGTAACTTTCCACGGCTGGCGTTGAGTGTTTTGGTGACAACATGAATGCTGTAGAGTAGAGAGTGATTGGACATTCCTCAGGCCTTCAGACACACCAGACCTGATCTGCTGCCTCAGATCAGGTTGTTACACATTCCCTCTGTCAACAGGTGAACGCTTTAATTATCCGTTGGTGTCCTCCATGTTTAATGTGTTCATCACAGCAGTGTGTGTGTGTGTGTGTTTTAATGAAGGCATGGCCATGGAGAAGGACGGCCGCTCCAGCGCCATGAGTGAAGGCGAGCCGCTCGATGAGGAAGACGAGGATGAGGACGAAGAGGGAGCTGCTGACACCGAGGAGCAGTCTGGCAACGAGAGCGAGTTGAACGAACAGGAAGAGGATGTGAGTCCATTTGGTTGCTATGGTGACATGTCAGTGTTTACATCACGCTACAGAGAAGTGAGGCGGTTGCAGAGTTTATATTTCTTTTTCTGCATTTTTATCTTTGTTTTATTTTATTTTTGTTGCTGTTTTTTGTTTCTTCCTGTTTGTCTTTTTCTCTTCATTTTTTCTTGTTTTTCTTCAAATTCATTTCTTCCATTCTAGCTTTCCTTCTTTTCTGTCTTCCTGTCTGCATTTACTGTGAAGACAAATCTTCATATTAGTCTGTTTCTCTCTTTTTCTTTGTTTCTTTAGTTTCTTGTTTAGGTAACAATCAGGTTTTTTGTCTCCACAGGAAGGATCTGAGAACGAGGAAGAGGAGCGTGAGGAAGAGGAGGAGGAGAACACAGATTACCTGACCGACTCCAACAAGGAGAACGAGACGGACGAGGAGAACAATGTATTCATGTGACTGATCTGCTGGTGTCATGGTGGATGGTCTTTGTGTTAAATCGGGTTTCTTGTTGGCAGGAAGTGACGATCCGCGGCGGAGGACTGAAGCACGTCCCCTGCGCTGAGGATGAAGACTTCATCCAGGCTCTGGATAAGATGATGCTGGAGAACCTGCAGGTCTTCTCTCCTCCTGTCCTTCCAGTGGGATGTGGTGACTCTTCCTGCCTGCTGACTTTCCACTTCCTGCTTCTGGTCTCTGCAGCAGCGCAGCGGCGAGGCGGTGAAGGTTCACCAGCTGGACGTGGCCATCCCGCTGCAGCTGAAGAGCCAGCTGAAGAAGGGCGGATCCGGCCAGCAGTGCATGGGAGAGGGCGACTCGGACATCTCCGACACCATGCAGTTCGTCATGCTCACTCGCAAAGGAAACAAGCAGCAGGTGAGGAAACGACCAGCAAAACCCTCAGAGGTTCGACTGATCTGGATCATAAAGATTCTCTTTATGCTGATGATTCATTACTTTTTGTTTCAAATTCCAAAATTAGGATTTATTTTGTTAATTTTTAACGTTTCCATCCCAACACAATGCTAAGAAAAACCAAACTAATGCAGCAGGAGGCTTTCTGTGACCTCGGCTTTGTCAAAACTTGATTTTGTGCTCAGATCACCAAACATTAACTAATGTATGGAAATGATGAGCAACAGCATAACATGGAAAGTGATTTATTAAAAATATATTTTAGAAAAGAAGTTATTTGAAAAAATGTAAATATTTTTTTTATTTTCTGAAATATGAACTAAAATATTTTTTAACATAGTTAATATTTTAGTCGTTTTTGACATTGTAGCTTTTTCGTTATATAACTATCACAACCATAAACCTTGTTTTGTATACGTGTTTTATGTTAGTATTATATTCAAATGTATTTTTATTAATTGATGCTTTCAAAGAAAAACCAGTGGAGAAAATGGTCAAATATGGACAGTTAATTAAAACAAAAATAATTATGTTTTATTATTTAAACATAATTTATTGGAACTTATCATGGTAATTATTGGTAAAATGATGGAAAGATAAATGCTCACCCCAGTGTGACATAATCAGCAAATAAATGTTAATAACTTGGATACATTAAATATACAGTAAAGTTTAGGACCGAGCAGTGAACCTTGTGGGACTCCATCCTGACTGTATTAAAGTCTCAGCAGATGATTTCGATGCGCTGCTCTGCTGACGTCTCCAGTTAAATATCTTTGGGTTAAATCTCCGTCCGGCCTGCGGGGGAGAAACCTGCGGTTTGAGGGCTGCAGGGTGTGTCCCCTCCGCCTGCCAGAGGCCGCTCCAGTTAGCCGTCAGCGCGGCGTGAACACAGAGCTACTTTGTGGTTTTCAGCGTGGAGGGAAATGACGTTTGTCCCTGAGTAAACACTGTGTGAGTTTAGCTGGAACTGCAGCTCTGAGCTCCGTTTGTCCAGCCGCCGCTCGGCACTGAAGGAGTTCTGTCAGGGAGAAACTGGAGCTTTCAGCTCTGAGTCGGTTTATTGTTGAGCTTTGAAGATTCTGCTGGATGCATCTGTTTCTGTTAGCATAAGGCTAGCAGTTCCCCTTTGATTCCAGTCTTTAAGCTAAGCTAACAGGTTGAGAAGGAGCATTGAGACTTCTGCATAATAAATAAAAATAAGCTCAATAAGTTATTATAATTGATCACTTTTCTATTTTCTTTCTTTCTACAAAAAACTGGATGACATAAATCTTCAGTCTGGTGCTTTTGTCTCAACCAAACCTTTTTTTTGAAAGACAATTTGTTTCATTTTTCAAAAGTAACAAAATTTTGACTTTTGAACCTGAGATTTCTGAGTTTTTTTATAGGAAATTTCAGATATTATTCTGAACTTCATGAGTTTCTTTTTCCTTTTTTTGTCTTTTCTTTCTCTAATATCCCTAATACGACATTGTAACAATTTCCTGTTTTACTGACAGTATAAGATCCTGAACGTCCCCTTGTCGTCTCACCTGGCGGCGAATCACTTCAACCAGCAGCAGGCGGAGCAGGAGGAGAGGATGAGGATGAAGAAACTCACCCTGGACATCAACGAGAGGCAGGAGCAGGAAGACTACCAGGGTACACACATTTCTTTATTTAGCTATGTAGCGTTAGCATCTTGTGTTTCTTTATGTGACTAACAGTTTGGAATTAGCTTATGCTTTGTTTTGTTTAGCGGTTTATTGTTAGCGTCTGCTATTTTTTGTGCTTAGTTGTTTTGAGTTGGCGTGTAAAAATTGTTTGTATTTAGCGGTGTTGAGCTAGCTTCTGCTATTTTGTGTGTGTTTAGCATTAGCATAGCTAAGACTCTCAGCTAAGTGTTTTAGTGGTTACTGAACATAAGCAGCATTAGCATCTGCTATTTTTTAATGTGTCTAGCAGCTTAGCATTAGCTTCTGCTTTAGTTTGGTGTTTAGCGATTTAGCAATACCTTCTATAGCTTGTATTTAGCGATTCACCTTTAGCTTGGCTAAGACACTTAACTAGATTAGTAGTTAATGATCTTTACAAGGAAATGGAGCGACTTATTTCCTGAAGCGTCGCCCAGTTTATCTGAGAACATGAATTTGGAGCCTGTCAGGGGAAAACCCAGAATCTTTTCTGGACTTCTTCTTTCATTTCATCTTCATTTGTGTTTCATTCCTTCACGTTCTTCAGAGATGATGCAGTCGTTCGCCCAGCGTCCGGCTCCGGCCAACACCAACCGGGAGCGCCGGCCGCGCTACCAGCACCCGAAAGGCGCTCCCAACGCCGACCTCATCTTCAAAACCGGAGGAAGGTGAGACGTGCGTCCAGAGCATCGAGGCGGCTAACGGAGGGAATGTTCCAGCTCAGGGTGTGATGTTTGAATCGCCTCCTGGTGTCTGTTTTAGCAGAGAGAAAAGGGCGAGAATTGAAAAGCATGAGGTCCAAGGCAGGCAGAGGGACAGAGACAGGAAAGCCAAGCAGCAGAGACAGCAGGGACAAGCTGTGGAATAAAACCTTGAACTCTCAGAGACAAAGACTTAGATCGTTTTATATTTTCACATTTGGTTTTTTACATTTCAGAGACTTTTTAAAATAAAAGCCAGTTCAGCAGCAACAAGCTGCGTCTGTTGTGTGTTGGATTCACTGCAGCAGGATCCAATAAAACTGATCTGTTCGTTATCAGGTTCCTCACTCATTCTTTATTAAAGTAAAAGTGAAGCCAAAAGAGGAAAAACAAGTAAACTTCTGGTGCTTCCATTGGATTGAAGGAGGACAGTATGGCTGCCATTTCCAGCCTTTTAAACTGATTCTTGCCATGATTGGTAATAATTTTTTTCTCATTGGATCAATTTGATCTAAATTCAAATAACTTCAAAGTAATATGTAGCAAATTTATTTTAGCGCTAACCTCCACTGTTTTTTCTGTTGATCACTTTAGCATTAGTAGCATTAGTTTATCTAAGACTTTTCATTAACGGATTAATGATTAACGGACCTAACATTTTGGTCAGCTGTGTCCAACTGGCAACAGCTTCTTCCGACTTTATTACAAACATATTCTCTGTTACAACCATGACGGCCATTTTGAAAAAATAAAAGATCAAGAAAATATACCCGTTTTCAGTGGTTCAAAATATGCATGCAATTAAATTTCCATGACAACCATAATTTTGAAAACTAAAATAAATTAAAATAACGCAAAAAGAAACGTTCCTTGACCACCATCTTGAAAAATGTCGTCCATTTTAACTTTTTAAGTGGCTAACTGATTTTTTTTTCTTCCCAAAAAAGCAAGCTCTTTAGCTGAAATATTTTATCTGTTCTAATTTATCAATCAACACAAACATCTTGAGGATTACCAAAACCAACCAAAGTAACAGTCGAGGTCAGAGTCATGTGACTCCAGGGAAAGCTTCATCGCCGTTACTGATGACAGATCGCAGCCAAATCCTCAAGTCCGTTAAATATAGATTCTCCAAAGAACAACAACATCCCAAACCAATTTTAATTCCTCGTTACAGGAGCAGAAAATTAGGAGGTAAGTAACATGTAAATTCAGAAAAACTACACAGAAAAAAATCTAGTTGTTGCAATGGTCTAATCAAAGTCCAGAGAACAGATAGAGATTTGGAGAGGTGCAGCAAAAGTAAAGGAGGTGGATTATCAGAGACGATGCCATCCACAACATTATCAGCTGCCTGAATTTTAATCTGTTAGCATACAGCAACAGTCTTCAGTCAGAGCCCTCTTCAGATTAGTTGCAACACTGACTGCTACCATCCATGCATCCCTCAAACACAAACGATGCAAACTCCAAAAAACGCTGCACCCAATTATTTTTTTTTTAAACGAGTCTTGTTGATTTATGACTGATTTGTAAAAGTCATAAAAGAGGAAAACCTCCATGGGGGTAAATACTTTTTATGGCCATCTAAAGGCTGACCTGAAATCAGCTAACAAGATATACGCTAAGTTTTAGCTAAAACTTTCTAGTTGAAAATTCAACAAAAAATATAAATGGGTAAAGTTTTGTTTACAGAACTGTTATCTAAAACTAGCCAACAGTTAGCTAGTAATAATTAGATAAAAAGTAACAAATAGCTTAAAAAGAGCTAGCATAACTGACAGCAAGGCTCAGTGGTCCCTCCAGGCCACTAGGGGGAGTCTAGAGCAGGTGATTTTTATCCCTATAAACATGCTGCTGCTCTTTAATAATTTTTGTAGGTTTGATTAATCTGATTAATCGCTTCAGCTATAAATTCGATGAATTTTTTTGTCATGTTTCCATTAAGCTAATTTATTTTCCTAATTCTAGTTTGCGGAATGGAAACGCAGCTGTCTTCTGTGTGTGTGTGTGTGTGTGTGTGTGTAGGTGTGTGTGTGTGTGTGTGTGTGTAGGTGTGTGTGGGTGTGTGTGTGTGTGTGTGTGTGTGTGTGTGTGTGTTTGCAGGATCTGTTTGAGTCCAACGATCTAAATGCTTAAATTGGAGTCGTGTTGAAAGTTAATGTAGGGAAAGCAAACGTTTGGACCCGTATTTGGGAAATAAAACTGTTTCCTGTTTGCCTACAGTAACTTCCTGCTCTGTCCTGCAGGAGACGCTGATGGGAGACGGCGCTGGGCCGAGCGAGCGAGCACCAGAGAGAGAGAGAGAGGGAGGGGAAAGCGAATCCCCCAGACGCCGGGTCGGACCAGAAACCCCCGGACCTGAACACACACTGTTAGCAAACCCAGGGAGGAGAGGTCAAAGGTCAGGGCTCAGAAAGGTGGCTCTCTTCCTTTTTTGCCTGTTGTCTGAAGACAAACCCGGCAGCGGTCGGGTTTGGAGGACGGACCGGACGCGGCGGCGGAGCGGCGGTGTCACCGGGTTGAAGAAAAATAAACCGATTCAAGGAGAACACGTCTGCATCTTCTTCTTCTACTGTTTCCTGTGTGCGCGGATCCTGACCGTCTGACTGATCGGCAATGCAGGAACCTTTTAATTTCCCAGCAAAACGAAGATTTTCAGTCGAATCATGAAGCAGAAAGGATTAAAAAATAAAAATCTCCTTCCAGAGGGTTTTAATCTGCTGATTAATTCAGAAAATCGCTTCAGACTTCATCTGCAGCCATTTTTAATTCCTGTTTCTTCTGTGATTTATTTCAGTTTAAAAATATTTGTTTATTAAAATATTTGATAGTTTTCACAGATTTAAGTTTTCTGCTTTTGTTTTGTTAAAATATGATGCTTTCTGGCTCAATCATGATCCTCTGGAAGGTTTTAGCAGTTAAAAACTTTCTGAGTTTTTCCATCTATTTGAATTTTCTATGTTCAGTCAGACAATGTGCAGAAATGGTGGATAACGGTCGGGTGCGGTTCTGAAGTTTAGACTATTCATGTTTTTTCATTTGGATTATTAATTTCAATTATTTGATGCCATTTACTAATGGAAAGTTTATTTCCTTTTAAGTCAGCAGGTCCCCTCTGCTAAAGCCCAACAAATCAAAATGATGCTGCAAAAGCAAAGGAGGTGGATTAGCGGATGGTATTCTATGGAATGTTATTGAGCTGTTAGCATGTCATGATCAGGGCGATTAATCGAGTTTATCGATGCATAGATCGCATTTTCTGTTTTTTGTGATTTTATTTGGATTTAATTTTAATTATCGTTTCCATAGTTCAGTGATGTCAGCGCGCGGAGGGAGGCCATCTTGAGTCTTAACTCACAGAAGGGATGATTGAAATAATCCATCATCTGTAATTTCTTTTTAAGTAAATAAAAAATCAGATTTGGTAGGAAAATAAAATTTTTAAGTCATATCGCTCAGTCTGAGTCAGAGGCCTTTTCAGATTTACTGCAACATTGACAGCTACTGGAGCATCATCATCCAGAGCGTCTCTTGGACTTATAAAGTTATAATGCTGTTTAGTTTTTCATTTGGATTAATAGTTTTAAATATTTTTATTGGATTAACTCTTTTTCAGAAGAGCCGAAAACAAACTCAAGGAGTTATTTTAAATTTTTATGCTTCCGTCAACATTTGTTAACACGACACTTTAAAATTCACATTAAAAAAAACATTGATGGCCATTTTGTGACGAACGCTGGTTGAAGAATTGTTGCCGTCCCACAGCAGTGTTTGACCTTCATAATGAGAAAACTATTCAGTTCCTCCTTCACCTGTTTATCAAAGAATTGTTGAATTTTCTAATTTATCTCGTTTCGTCAAACTTTAAACAAAAATCATTAAGAGAAAAAATTAACATTTTTTATGGTTTTGCCAGATTTCTTACAAATGAGGAAACTTCATGTGGCTCCATTTGAAGAGACGTTAACATTTATTACCTCAACGCTTTGCTGGAATAAAGAAACAATTAAGCTTAGTTTCCAGTTTTGGTCTAAAATGATTTTAAATCCTGACAAATTTACATTTAAACTTAAATTTTATCTTTCATTTTGATTTTATTTCAATTACAAGAAAATTAAAATTATTTCTGCTTTCTGATTTGATTTATTGGCATTATAGATTTTTTATTTTTTTTTCATGTCTCCAGATTTTTTAACTTAATTTTATTTATGTTTTGGCTCCAGTTTTGTTTTTATAAACACGTGTTTTCTGTTTTCACGAATAAGCAAGAAAATTCACCAGTTTGCATCTTCAAAATTCTCACCTCTTTATGTATTTTAGTCATTTATAAATTAAACAAATACGAAGAACTAAATCAGATATTGATGACGCAGCAGAAACAAATCGCTTGGAGAAACGTTTTAAAGGTCTTTTGTTCGGATTTAAACCGTGGACTGAACTCAAACGGATCTGGATGTTCCCTGACGGACACCTGGGTGTACATATTTACCTTTCATTGTTTCTGTGGAGATTTCTCTTCCTCCTTTTGGACTAACGTATTACTGCGAGATTAATTTAATCTGTTCAAGTTTTAGATCAGGGAGCCCAAAGTGGATCCTGAGGTCCGATTGCATCCTGCATGTTTTATTCCCTCCCTGGTACCAACAGCCTTTTCAGCCGGTCGATGTTCTTCTAACAGTCCTCATTTGATCCAGGAGCGTTAAACCAGGGAGAGACTAAAGCATCCAGGACCCACTTTGGGCCCCTGCTTTAGCTGGTTACATATAAACTGCTGCATGGAGCTATTAGTTTGTTTTCTGCTGTAAAACCTGGTAATTCTTCGTGTTTCTGTGCCTGGACTCAGGAATCTCTTCCTGCTGAAGTTTCGTGTCGCCGCTCATGATGGAGAAATTTCAGCACAATAAATGTGTGGAGGTGATGGATGTTGTTTTTCTGAGTTTTTCAGGGTGCGTCCTGTTTGTCGAGCTCTAATTACAAGGCAGCAGGAGAGTTTCCTCATTTCCTGCCGCCACGAAGTTCAGCCTGCAGAGAATAAAAGCTGCTGTGGAGGAAAAGCTGCAGAAACGCAAAATCTCACCAAGATTTTAGTTTAGTTTCTAGTGCAAATATCTCATTACACTAGAAATAAAACTAATTTACAAGCAACTTTTCAGAAAGTTAAAATGTTTTTAAGTCAATAATTCCTTTTAATACTGATAAAAAAATACTAGTTAAGGTAAATTTGGACAGAAAAAATGAGTAAATTTCCACCAAAAAAACTGAAAAAATGTCCAAGCTTCAAGTCAAAAATTTGAAAGGAAAAAAAACCCATCAAGTTTGAGAGTAAGCTCAGAAATATTTGAAAAGAATTTGTGTTGAGTTTCAAATGTCAAACATTTGTCAGAAAAAATTAAAATTTTATAGAAAAAACATGAAAACGTTTGAACTTCAAAAGTCAAAAATTTGTGACTTAGAATCACAAATATTTGATTTAACAAAACATTTTGGTTGAGTTTGTAAAGTGTGAATTTCTCCAGATTGTTCTTTAATTGGGAATAAAATGTTTTATACACAGATTGATTTTTGTAATTTGCAGACAAAGCAGAAGAACGACTAAAGTAAAAACAACACAAGAGTTTATTTTCACATTTAGCAAACAGGAATATTTTGATAATCATCACTGACCTAAAATAGAAAAGTTTTTGATTTTATGACAGTGATAAATATATATATTTATCTTTTTGAGTGTATTACTGACAACAATATTGAACTGAAGGTTTTTATTTCCCACATTCAACACAAAACAGGCAGATTCATGTTATTAGACTGTACAAGCAAAAAAACAACAACAGATACGTAGAGATATATAAAATATGTTACCAGGACATTTCAGGCTAGCAGCAGCTTCCACACAGCAGTTTGTGTCCATTTTTAAGATTAAATGCTCGTGTACGCTTTGCAAAGACATTTCCTCCTAGAGTGTTCAGCAGAACGTCGTTTTCTTCTGTCTGTTTGTTTGTTTGAGCACCATTTGATACTTCAGAGAGACTGTAGAAGAGCTACAGAGAACCGGAGTCCGTAAATAAAATTTACTAAATATACTTCAAAAGTTACTGTAGGTGAACTACAGAGGCCGGAGTCACAACACACACACACACACCACATTCTTTAAAAACACACAGTTATTGACAGATTGAACACACAGGAGTAACCCGCCATGTATTTCTGGGCTGGGTGGTTTTACAGCTGCAGTTCTGCACAGTGAGAGCAGTTTTTAAATTTCTCCTTCCACGTGTTAAAAACGTCCAAGTCCTCTCCACACTCCCACTGCAGCAGTTTGTGGTGGAGTGTGGGATGTTTGTCTGAGGAGTAAAAATACCATCCAGCTCCACATTCTTCAGAGAAATTGCACGTTTGCATCAACGCATTTTGCAGAATCCTTTAACTCCGTTGTTCGTTTTTCCTCTTTACGCCGTAAGTTTCAGTCATTAGAGGGAATAAAACTGCAGTGCAGAAAATGCCGGGAGTTTTTCCCAAAGCTTTGATCCAAAAAAGAAAAATGAACCGCTCACTAAAATGCCCAGTTGGTAAACAATAAAAAATAGCAGAAAAAAGACTTACACATTTCTATATCTTTAGAAACTTTTCAACTATTCAATGGGAAATATTTTGAAAAAACACATCTAAAGAAAAAATCATTACCAATCTACAGAATCTATAAACACCATTTATCCATTTTCTGTTCACCTTTGTCCCTTAATGGGGTCGGGAGGGTTGCTGGTTCCTCTCCAGCTACGTTCCGGGCGAGAGGCGGGGTCACGGGGTCACCTGGACAGGTCACCAGTCTGTCGCAGTAAACACCATTTAACTTTGTCAATAATAAACTATTTTAGTGTGAATTTTCTGAATTTTACTGAACCACTGAGTATGTTAGATGTTTAGGGTTTACAAATCCAATATGGCTGCCTCTATAATACGTGGTCAAGTCTACAGTAATTATTTCTATATTTTCACCTCCATTTGTTTTTTACATAGTCAAATATTTTACAACTTCTGTTAGGAAAGATGTTATATTTATATATGGATACATGTGTATTGTCTCTGTATTGCTAATATTGCTATTTGCTAATAGCAGTTAGCTTTGTATCCGAGCACAAAAGGTTGCCAATCCCACCATGTTTCCAAACTGCAGTTGACTAAATGTTTAAGTTGGTTAAATTAAGAAAAAGGGTAAAAATCCACAAAAACTCAAAATTAAACAATTAAACTGCCTCATAATTTAAAGAAATAGTTTGAGAACTAAATGCAATAAAATGAGAAAGGAATCCGATAAGCGTAGAGTTCAGTGAATTTAAGGTCACAGATAAGAACCTGACAGATAAATGGTTGGAAAATGTAACTAATCCCTTCTCCCACGTTAAATATATTTACATTTGAGTTAAAAAAAGAGGTGAGACAAACAAACTCCCCTGTACAGTTTTGCCCTTGACCCCACAATGTCTTACTCAGATGAACTGTCCACAGCGTCTTTGATGAGATTCACAGAATATCTTGAACCAGCTGAGATTTCTTCTGAGAAAGCAGTGTTGAGTTAAGGTATTCATTTTTTAAGGCTTGACGTGAGGAGTGGCCCTTCAGGTCTGTCAAGTACCAAGATTCCTCTGTAAAAGCCCGTTTATCTACAGACACACCTCATTCTCAGACAATGGAGGAAACGTTTTGCATACCATTGCCATTAGCAAAGCGACGCAGATATTCTAGTTCAGTCATTGGAGACTGAGAGGTAAATCTGCAGAGTTGATTAAGAGTCTTTCAGCAGTCCTAGTCTCCTCAATGCCTCCCTGCGTGATTCGTTCATAGCTCCTCGTCCACAAAACTGTACGGTGATACCTTGAGGACGGAACATGCTGCTGGGCCTTCGCCTGTATTCAGGAGACGAGGCCCTTGCTGGCGGTTTCTGCGGAGGAAGCACACCATGGTTGGACTGCCGAGGAGGTCTAGGGGCTGGAGTCGGCGGTGGAGGTTTGACACTTTTAGCTCGGCTTTCTGAAGTCCGATATAGCCCAGAAACCGGGTCAAAGCTTCGGCTCTTCCCTCCATACTTGTTTGGCTCGACGGCCTGTGGCTCTGGCTTGGCAAGAATGGTTTCCCTCGTATCGACATGAGAGCTCAGGATGTCGGGTAGATTGGCAGAAGTCATGACTTTTGACTTTCCTCCATAAGGATTGAGCTCTAGTGGGTTAGAAGGTGCAAGTGGAAGGTTTTTGGGTTCGGGGGTCGTTGGAGAGATTGGAGCTTCGTTCTTTTGGGATAAAGAGGGATGGACTACAATGGATTTCCCTCCAAAGGTGTTGAACGCTGGTGAGGTGATGTCAGCTGGAGGAGGGGACATTGTTGGAGATGGAGGGTCCAACTGGGAGTTTCTTTCATCGTGGCCCCTGAAGGAATGTGAGGGCAATGTCTCTGTATTCTTCTTGTCATTAAAGCAGACTGGAGGGGGTATTGACATATTTGGTTGTGGAAGGTCAGCACTGATTTTTGTTTGTGTGGTAAGACTGTGGTCTGGCGATGAGACTCTGGGATCTGGACCTTTGTGAGGATCCTGAGAGTAGTTGTCAGGTATCATTTGGAGAGATATAGCTCTGCCCCTTGTCAAGCCCAGCTTTGACAGGGCCTCCATCCTGGATTTATCTGGCTCTGGGTCTTTAAAGGAAATACTACGGGATGGACTATTACGAGTGTTGTCTTCTATATGTTGCAGCAGAGGGTGGGAAGTTCCTCCCAGGTGTGCCAACATCTGCTCCTGTCGCTCATGGATGTTTACGTTAGCCACTGGTACTTGGGGCTCCTTTCCACCATGAATCACGTGGATATTAGGAGGATAGTGGGCTGGCTTTGATGAGGGAGCAGGACCATGTTTCACAGAAATATTTGATCTGTCTCTGGGTGTTTTTTCCGACTCCATGCTAAGGCGACGGAGCAAAGACGAAGGATGCAAGTTTGCTGTTCCATCTCCCTGGTTCTCTGCAAGCTGCTGGGCAATCAAAACTGGAGTGGGGACACTGCCTGGGGGGTGGTAGGAGGAATGGCTGTCTGTCGTCCCAAAGCTTGCACTTCGTAAAGGAGGGTTATACTCTGAGGGGAACACGTCACACCTCGGCTTTGCCTCAGAGTTGCTTTCAGGAGTGTGGGGCATGTGGTAAAAATCTGGATATAAACAGACAAAATACTCAGTTCAGTTCACCAAAATGTACAAAATGATTAAAACACAGTACAAGCAGCTGTGGTGCTTTGTACCTTGATGGGTGGGGTTGTAGACTGGCTCTGCAGTGTGCACCAAGTCTGGTTCTGAGTGGACCAGGTCGATTATGTAGTTAGGCGACACCTCGTTGTTCGGAGTCAGGCATCGATGACTGTCATCCGAGTCAAAAGGCCGACTGTTGAGTTCAGGGCGACTCCTCTGCTGCTCCTCGTCTGTACCGTCCTCCAAAGACTCAATTGTTTCCTCAAAGTACTGGAGGCACTCCTGTTCCTCTCGACTCAGAAACTTCAGAGTGTCTCCCTGTAGTAGGAAACATTTGAAGAACGTTGAGAAAGTTGTTTTTATACCAAACAAAAACCATTTTAAACCAAGTTATCTGTCAGTCTCTCTTCTGCTTGCCATGAAGAACTGCTGAACGTCTTTTTCAACCATTTCTGTTCCTAAAACTTCTATATCTTTTTTTCTACCTGGCAGTCTCTCTTCTATTGTGAAGTCAGTGCTCAACTTTGGTCTCTTCCTACTTAAGCTTCATGTTATTGGTTCAAACATTGCAGCACAACATCACAAGATATTCAGCAGCAAAACTCTGACACATCTTTTGTCCTGACAGGATCAACTCCACCTAATTAATCATAATCCATATGATTATGACAAGTAGTATGACAATGTGTAAAGCAACTAAAAATATGATTTTATCAAAGGAGGGCTGAAAAGTCTCAAAGGCATATTTGGGAATGACTTCACCCAAGCTGAAATCTAAAACGAACAACCAGGATGACAATCCAAGAAAATAATACATTTCTCTAAACTTTAAGCACTAAAGACATGCATTTCTAAACAATCTATTTCTCTAGATTGGCCATTTCATTAGCAAGTCTAAAGAAATACAGATGAGAAACATCTGACATTTATCAGTCTGGACAGAATTACAAACGTCTTTCTAAAGCCTGGGACTCCACAGAACCAATATGTATAAATGGAGAAAACATTTATGGATATTCATAATGTACAATTCCCAAGAGAGGTTGGCAAAACAAAATTACTAGAATTTTGTACCTCTGGTAAGGCAAAACCCAGCAGTGGATGGGGGAGTTTTCTATGTCAGAACTTCTTCGACAAATATGTTTCTGTCTCCCATTTAGCAAATTAACTCTTTATTATTTTAAATTTTGCCATTTCAATCAAATTTTCCTAATCCAGTACTTAGAATTTTTTTTTTTTTTTTTTTTTTTTTTTTATGGAAACACGGCTAATGTTTCAAAGCACACCAGCAAGTCAACCGCTAATGGTTTAAAAATGTTTTCCAGTGGTCTAGTAAAAGTCTGAACTTAAAATGACCTTTAAATGGGCTTTTTATGCTGGAAAACCTTTTAACATGGCTGAGCTAAAACAGTTTTGCATAGAGGAGTGGTAGGTTGGTATGTTTACTCAGGTTATACCTTTCTAGTGAAATCTATTTGCACTGAAACAAAAAGCAAAAACGTGGAATCAGTAAGGAACAAATACTTTACATTCCTGCAACTTTCAGAAAAACCAACACTCAAGTAAGAAGTGAAAACCAATAAATCTAGTTTAAATAAACCCAACAACACACAAAACTGGAGATAATCTGGATCATTTCAAGGCAGTGAGCTTCAGTTTAAGATGGAAGAGTATGCTAAGGTTATTTTGCTGACACCAGGGTTATGGAAACCACCCCAACAAGATGACTGCATGCTTTGTTGTGCTTTAAAGATATGGACACAAAACAACCTGCAGCAACACCCAGCTGAAACCGGTGCGAGATAAACACCAGCCTGCTGGTTTCAGCTGTTATGAATGTTGGCTATTGTAGTGAAGCAGCTCAGGATGCAGAAAACTGCAGCTCAACTGGTTGGACTGTTTTGCCTGCTGATAATGAATATCATTCCCAAAGGCAAACTATGGGAATTAGTCGTTAAGCCGGTGTGATTTCCAAGAGTTCGTGTTCACTGATTGCATTGTGTAAACATAGAGCAGCGTCAAGGTTAAATACAGTTTGATCTGTCAGCCATCATCTGATAAAGTGAGTTTAAAGAGCTCAGGCGATCTGTCAGATCTCTATCTGGGTACGCAAAGCAGGTTGGCACCAGTTTGACGGCAATAAAATCAGCTCATGAAAAGTAATTTACCAAAATATACTCATGTCTATTACAATTAGTTAAAAATATAAAGGTTACTCCTAAATGTTGCCTTAAATTAAAAATTAAAACAATGAGTCAGTCAGCCAAGCTTTATCTGAAACACTGCAAGTCAGGGAACAGAATTCATTTTTAAAACTTAATTTGCAGGGGGGACCTATTAATGTGATTGTTAAAAATAAGTTTGTAAAGCTTTATGGGTTGCATTGACAGCAGTATATGGGGATGTTAGCTGATGGGTTTGATGAGCAGTTGGGTAGCAGTGGTCACTTTTAGCAATAGCTAGCTGGAGCTAAAATTCTGAATTACAAACAAAAATGTTTATGAAACAAAGCAATGAAACGCTGTAGTGTGGAGGATTATGTATTTTTACTTCTTTGTTTTATTTTTTAAAGATTATGTAGAAATCCTGTGTATGTTCACCCTTTCGCTCCAAAAATTAAGCTAAGCTAAAATAAAATTAAATAAAAATAAAAAAGCATGGATTTCAAATCAATAGACTCACTGTATGTCCCAAAATGTTTTTGTTTCTGTTTTCACTGCGGACAATCTATGATGAGTCTGGAATCGTATTTTAAGCTCATATTGTTGTTTTCTTGGCCGCTAAACTAACAAATATTCTTGGCTAGCTGTTAGCAAACCTAAAGGCGGGACTTTTCTTCTTCTACTGTTTTTCTTCTTCTTCTTCTTCTACTGTTTTTCTTCTTCTACTACTACTATTTTTCTTGTTCTGTTTTTATTTTTATTAAATCAGTTCCATACAAGCGACACATGCAGTGAAATACTCACTCCAGGATCAGAGGTTCGAGTGGCGCCGCCATTGACGCCGTAGTGGAGCTGAGAGTTGCCCTGCAGACGGACGTCCATTTTCGAGAGGGGTTAAAGGTCAGCTGGCATTTGGTCTTCCTGAGGTTCGTTTCGGGGCTTTAGAACTGGTTTTGTTTTATTCAGAAGGATCATCTAATCGTCTCTGAGCGATTCTGTAGCAACAGTAAAGGGAATAAAATGTGTTTGAATGGTTAAAATAGGCGTTTAAAAGAGTTTTTAGAGGAAATCTGAAGTATTTGCAGATTTTAGCTATTCGCTCGCCATGAAATACAACAGAGTACAAGAAAATTATACATGTATTATAAACTAATATGTAAAGATAGTACACGTTTTTAGTACGCTGTTCAGAAATTTTTTAGAAAAATTGATTATTTTTTTTTAGCTAGGAATGTAAAAAAAATGCAAGAACAAATGCATTTGTTCTTGAACAAATTGAAATTTTTTACTTTGCAGTTCAGAAATTTCACTGTGTTTTCTAGAAGTTTATTGAGATTAATCTTAAAATTTGTAAGTTCTTTTCTTGCATTTTTTAACTTTTGATGTTCAGAAATTAATTGCATAATTTCTGAGTTTTCATTCTCGCAAATTTTTAACTTTAGAAAATTTGTGAGATCAATTTCAAAATGTTGTTTTTTTGCAGCAATTTACTCCTTATTTATATCCAATATGAATATATGGTAGTTTTCATATTTGCACCCCTTAAATAATGATCCATGTTTTTTAACATTTAAAGCTGTACTTACAGATTAAATATGATGTGAAGATAATAACATTTTATGGTAAAATAAAAGATTACAGTGTTAATTGCTCTTTGTGTTGGTAAAAGGTTGGAACCTGCAGGTTTAATCTTTAACAGTCCTCTGGGATTTATACGCTTATCTCTGGTGCATAAATGTGCAAAGTGCAGCTTTCCTGTCTGAAATGTTTGCAGCATTTGGTGACTTTCTGTCTGATGTTTCCGGTTCAGCATCCCACCTGATGGACCAGTTAACCCGCTACAGGCGGCTGCAGAACCGGATCCGAATGTGGCCGAAACCAGCGGGACATTCCAATCTGACGCCGTGAGAAACGACCACAGAGAAGTGAGTGACCACAGCTCAAATATCAACATTAAAAATAGTTTGGGCTCATTAAAGTGGATATTTATCCAGAGTAGAAAACCAAACCTTCAGGTTATGCTCTTAAAAAGTATTGAAAGAAAACAGATGAGTTGTTTTTACTCAACTTTTCATTTTTATACAGTTTTTTTTCCTCTAAAATCTGTCAAGGTTTGCCCTCATTGAAACTGTATTTTTCATTAAAAACTAAATTTAGCATTAAAATTCTTAAAAATTAAAATTAATTTTAAAAGAATTGTCCTTTGAAGTAAGATAAAACCAGCAGAAACGAGAGTGAAAATCACAAATAAGCAAATAAATAACTCCGGTTTTCAGGAATAATCTTTGAAATTTGAAATAATAAAATTTTTCTTTCTTCCAGTACAAAGTCAGTAAAAACTCACCGCACAGATCAGCCATAATAAAAGCAGCAACAGGAACGTGAATCAGTCTCTATGTGAGCTTCCAGCTGAACACACCATCTTAAACCACCAAGAAACTCCGCCCACAGCGTGTGTGTGGGGGGGCATGTGTGTGTGTGGGGGCATGTGTGTGTGTCTGGGTGTGTCTGTGTGTGTGTGGGCATGTGTGTGCGTGTGTGTGTGTGTGTGGTTTCATTCAGGTGTAGTCAGGAGGTGACGATGACACAGTGGAAAGTTATTTCTCTGGGTTGGGTTCAGAGCCACTTTGACATTCAAGTTTTGCTGAGAATGAAAAGAAAACAAATTGGATTCTTTTTAGTTTCATATCATAAAACAAAAATTCAAACGCAGAACGAGATTGTGGGAACAAATTTTGAATTATTTAATCTATTTCATACACTTTACATTGATATTGATATAGATTTAAAAATATGTTCATTCAACAAAGAAAACCTGTCAGAAACCTTGGAAATGTTGTACAAGGAGTATTTTGATGAAAAAAAAAAATGTTTTTACCAATATTTTGTTAAAAATTACATGTTGAAAAATATTAATACCCTTCTAAAAAACCAACAGAAGAATCTTTATGAACATTACATTTGCTAAGAAACTTTCTAACATGCTTCCTTTTGTGTTTTCATGATTATTTGTGTTGCTGAGCTACAAATTTGGCCTTAATCACCCTGATCTTTAACTGCATCCAAAGACTCCAAACTTTACCAGGAAATTGTTACTAAAATGATTTACTACCTCTGCCAGACTAAACGTTTCGTTTTATATTTATTTCTTGATAACTCTGTTTCTAGACACATTTTTATTGGTTTATGAGTCAAATTTGCCCCTCACAACATGGCAGATACGATGACACACGACCATTGACACGAAAAGGAGAATTACATTTTCAGCAAAAATCTGAGAAATTTTTAGTTTAATATCATAAATTTTCTAGAAAAAATGTTGGAAATTTCTGTGTGCCAAAAGTCAAAATTTGTGACTTTTGATACAGAAATTTTTTCTAGAGAATTTCTGAGATTAATCTCAAAATTGTACTTTTGTCGAGTTCATTTTTGACTTTTGAAATTTAGAAATTTCCTTGTTTTTTTCTGGAGATTAATCTCAAAATCTGAGGCTTTTTTTCATGCAAATTTTGGATTTTTCACTTTCAGAAATTAGCTTTTGTTTCTAGAAATGTTCTGAGATTAATCTCAAAATTTCAGAAAGTTCTTGACTTTTCAAACTCAGAAATGTCCATTTTTAATTTTTTTTAAACATATATATCTGAGTTTAATTTATAAATCTTAGAGTTTTTTGTATTAATTCTCTAGTTTTCAAACTGAGAAATTTCCTTTTTTTACTCTGATATTTTTTGGTGGAAATTTTCTCCTCTTGTTTTCTAATACAGTGTTGAATAATGCATGTGCACTGAGGCAAATAAATAGGCAATTATTACATTAAATACTGCTTTCACATCGTTTAAGCTTCTGGTGAAGATTTCAGCAAAGAAATTACCTTTGATTTGTCTTGAATTTTCTTGATCAAACCCATAAATTTAATCATATATAATCTAATTGTATTAAATTAAAATACATATTTTGTATGTTTTGATTGTTTTTCTCACTAAATACATTCGATTTCATGCCAAATCCTTCTGGACGCTTTGTCATCTCCTCTGTGCTTTGCCGAACATTTCTGTGTTTTTCTTATGAATGAATGGAAACCTTTGTTGTTCCCAGGATTAGTTTAACTTTGGCGCCCTCTGCTGGTTGAGTCTGATAAAACTGAAACTAATTTCATTTAGGCTATTTCTTGAAAATAAATGTACATTTTTATCAACAATAAAATTAGATATATTTAAAAAGTATGTCATTGTTCATTTCAGTTGTAATTATTAACGACAAATTTAACTATTATTTTATTTGATTTTTTTGTTATTAATGTTGCTTTTGCACCTGTAAATGAATGACTGTGCTTCCTAAAAACCAACACCGGAGTGCAGTAAAGTCCAGTCTGACTGCATCCTGAGAGTTAATCGTCTTTTTTCCGAGCCGTCCTCAAACGCATCTCCCGTCAACCTCTGCGTCAACAGCCGCTCCGGTGTGTTTGTTTGTTTGTTCATCGGCTTGTTCCGGTAGCTTACCGGGAGGCAGACCCCTTCGCCCGGTTGCTGTCCTCACGGTAAGTGCTCGGCTGTCTTTAACGGTTACCGGTGCCGTTTGATATCTCCGGTTGAGCACAACCATGTAGCCCGTTAGCATCTCCCGATGGATGATGATGATGCCAAATGCGCTCATTATCGGACGGCGTCGTTTTGCTTTTCTGTTTGCGCAAAAAATAAAGTAGACAACGCGCATTTTTGTTGTTGGTTTAATATGTCTGACATGGACGGAGTCTGCTTCCCTGCATGGTTGGTGTCAGGTAGCACCGGATGGCTTTATTATCAAACGATAGTAGCCTGTTAGCTTGCAGAAGTTAGCATATGATTCATACCGTCTCATTAAAGGGCTTTTTTACGCTATTAGTCGGCTTTAACTTTAAATTCAACATTGAATTGGTTAAACCTGATGAGGGTTATTTAAAGCTGATTAAATATTCCTTAAAGTAAGTATATGATATGTGAAGCCTTAATTTTAATCATAGAAACAGTAAAAGGTCGATTAGCTGCACCTTAAATCGACTCCTTGGAGGCTGAAGTAGATATCAATTTAACTGTTCAAGCCTGCACTTAATTATTTATAGTAGTCTAATTTTGACCAGTTGATGTGTTTGGATTTTGACGGTGGTCCAGATCGTTTGTTAAAGGGTGAAATATTATTTTATTGAATCAGAAGCTGACTTCAGAGTTCTCCCTGAACAGGTGAGTGTCTGCTGTTAAACAACACCTGTCTGGGATCTCAAAGGGAAATTTAATGCTGTCGATACTCATTATATACGTTTTTCCAAAGAGTCAATTTAAGATAGTGAGGCTGTAGATAGGAAGGAGCTCCAGCAGCAGTCAGTCTTACAGCAAATCTAAAGAAGCCTCTGACTGAATAGTATTTGTTTGTTTTATGACATCCAGTTAGCAGAGACAATATTTCACAGTAAAATTTCCTGGATGACATCATCAGTTGCTTTTGCTGCTTCTAGGCTTGTCATTATAATATTTTGCTGGATAATAAAATGACCCAAAATTGTTGCCATAAACTATAATATTGTTATTTTGAAAAACAATATAAATAAAATAAATTATGAAGTTTCTGTAAATAAACTTGATGGTTATAGTTGAGACCTAAAACGCCAAACTGAAAACTTTAATCATCCAGTTTCTGGTGGAAAGAGAAAAACGATAAATGATGCAAAGGGAAATGATTGAATTCGTATTAATTTATTGTGCAATCAATTAATTTATTGCTTATTGAGACAAGCTTCTATTTGAATCTCTGTCTGGTTGTATGATTAGAAAGATGTTGGAGTAGGGGATAAGCTCTTGTCATGATGATTTGAACTGCCTTATTCTTAAGTTCTCTGAATTTTGGGGGTCAAAGTTCAGGTGTTGTTTGAAATGTAAAGACTAATGCAGCAGCAGGTCAGGGCGAATGTTGGGGCGTTTAAAGGACACGATATTCCCTCTGCTGCCCCCGGCTGTTTGTGGTCATAATGTTTTGCCTGGTGTGAATAAGTGAAACTGCTGGTGTTTCCATGTGTGACGGGTAAATAGACACGCGTCAGGATGAGCCAGTAACTGGATCCGTGATCGCTAGTGTCGGGTTACCACGGCTTTCCAGGACCGGTCGCCATGGAGACGGGCCGAAAGGAGAGCAGCGATTGGTCGGTTTCTGACAGGTGGTGTTTCACCTGAGCTGTCAGCATGTCACCGTCATGGCTGCTGGTGTTTGTACACAGGTTTTCAGCATCCTGGGCCGGATTTAAACGACTTAATGCTCATTTTATTTACATTTATTTGATTATTTCAAATATAAATCTAGTGGATTTAAAGTTTTATTTGTTTAATTTCTGATTTCTGTTTCTGTCAGATATTATAATTACATTTAAAGAGTCTAAAATGCAACAAAAATAGACGAACTGTAAAATATGTGGTGCATTAAATCCATGTAGAATAATTTAATAAATCTATAAAATAAAATAGATTTATTAATTATCACACTGTTCTCTTTAGATCTTATTTTAACATTTTAAATCTGAAATTTTAAATATTAAATAATAATAATAATAATAATAATAATAATAATAATTTTTTATCATTATTATAAACCCATGACAAAAATGTAAACATATTATAACATAAAAATAATTATTTTTATTTTCAATGTTTTGTTAGTTTTTATTAAAATAGTCACATTTATTTTATTTCTACCAATGGTTTGATTTGAGCTTTTTAAAGTGAAATAAATCAAACTAAAAAACATTGATTATTATAGAGTTGATTAGACATGTTTTTATTCAAAGAATTGTATTTATGTAACATTTATTCTTTTCCAATAAATTATTTTAAAATGTATTTTCATTTTTGCAGTGGGATTGTGTGGAGTATTATAAAATAAATTAGTTTCAGAATAATTCAGAATATGTGATGAATTAAATGAACATTGAAGTTCAGATTTAGATTTTTCTTAAAAATTTTAAAAATATTTTTTAATATTTGTGCAGCTGCTGTCGGAGCGTTTAGTTGCTCTGACTCAGGAACCTGCTGGCCAATCAGATCGCTCCGACACTTCCTGGTTCCCAGCTGAGCAGCTGGTGTAAATCCCAGCTGAAAGTTAGCAGGCGTGGCGTTAGCAGGCGTGGCGTTAGCCGCGGCTCCGTCTCACAGCAGGACGCTCCCACCTGTCCGTCAGGTGAGACCGGTGTGGAGCAGAAAACAGAGCCGCCGTCGATCCGGTTTCCACTTCCTGTTTGAGTTTCTGCTGTTGGACTCTGTGAATAATCACTCATTTATTTAGCAGTTCAGACATGAAATAAACCCTTATTATTTAGATTAATTTAACTGAATTTATCCCATTTTATTAAAGAAGATCTGGTGGAGGGACGGATTTATGGTCCTCTAGTTTCTCTGGATGCAACCAAATTTACTGTCCAACGTTCTTCTGTTTGTTAGAAAGGCCAAGAGAGGAAAAATAATTTTAACTGCATTAAAGGAAGAGAGTGGGGGAGAGGAAAAAGAGAAAGGGAAGAAAAGAACAAAATAAAGAAACAAAGAAGGAGAATAAAACCAAAAGGAAAAATAGAAAAACAAGCAAAAATAAAATAGGGGGAAAAATACAAGGAAAAAGACAAAAACAGGGCAGGGGAGAGAAAAGGTAAAGTTGATGGTTTCTGCACACATGCAGCCTCAGAAATCTCAGTAAATGTTTCTGCGCCTGGTCGATGTGTGTTGAGTCCAGAAAAGTGGATCAGAATATTGGCTGGTCAGAAACTCCATTAATTACATGATGCTGCCTGCAAGGCGAAACCCAGGGCAGCACAGCCGTTTCTGCTCAACAACAAAACCTCCTGGGTTTTCAGCGTTTGGAACTGTTCGATCCGGGACAGATTTCTTTATGGGTTTTCATTCCCAGCATGCTGTAACTGGGACAGTAACTGGTTTCTCTGTGTGTCTCAGGTGAAGGACTGTTGGTGTTGACCTGGAACCAGAACCTGCTTCAATCTCCATCCAGAGCTGAACATGGTACCTTCACTGTCCGTTAGTCCGTCTGTCCACCTGGACGTCCGTCCTTCAGTGGTTCATTCCTGCCATCTTGTCTAAAGCCAAACAGTTTAGAAACATCTGCAGTAAATTCATCTGAAACTTTTTCGGTTTCAGCTTTATATGATGGATGTGCATGAGACTGACATGACATCTGTGATGAACATGAAGGAGTGTTTCTGAATGTCTGACTGTCATCAAGTGACATTCGGTAAATAATGACACTTTTAATGCAAAGTGGCTCTAAAAGTTTCATTAAAGTCTCATTATTTACAAAATAATGCAACGTTGGGACTTTTATTGCAACTTTTTGAGCCACTTTGCATTAAAGTGTCATTATTTACCGAATGTCACTTGATGACAGTCAGACATTCATAAATACTCCTTCATGTTTACGACAGTGGTATGCACCCATCAAATAAAGTGTTACCACTTTTTCTTTATAAATATCTTTATTGTGAAAATTGTCTGAAAGTCAAATTAGAAATACAGAAAACAAAATTAATTATGAATTAATTTCCAACTTTTCCAAACCTAACTGATCAAACTTAATTTTTATCCATCAACTTTCCACAGATTAGTTTCAGTTTTTAAAATTTCTTCTTCTGGTTTTGCTCCCAAGCAGCCAGATCCTGTCATGAACTTCCACATCATAAAGGATAAACTGCGGGCTCGCCGTTTTGTCTGCAGCTGAACAGGAAGTTGGGATGTGAAGCAGGAAGTTGGGATGTGAAGCAGGAAGTTGGGATGTGAAGCAGGAAGTTGGGATGTGAAGCAGGAAGTTGGGATGTGAAGCAGGAAGTTGGGATGTGAAACAGGAAGTTGGGATGTGAAGCAGGAAGTTGGGATGTGAAGCAGGAAGTTGGGATGTGAAGCAGGAAGTTGGGATGTGAAACAGGAAGTTGGGATGTCAAACAGGAAGTTGGGATGTGAAACAGGAAGTTGGGATGTGAAGCAGGAAGTTGGGATGTGAAGCAGGAAGTTGGGATGTGAAACAGGAAGTTGGGATGTGAAGCAGGAAGTTGGGATGTGAAGCAGGAAGTTGGGATGTGAAGCAGGAAGTTGGGATGTGAAACAGGAAGTTGGGATGTGAAACAGGAAGTTGGGATGTGAAACAGGAAGTTGGGATGTGAAGCAGGAAGTTGGGATGTGAAGCAGGAAGTTGGGATGTGAAACAGGAAGTTGGGATGTGAAGCAGGAAGTTGGGATGTGAAGCAGGAAGTTGGGATGTGAAACAGGAAGTTGGGATGTGAAACAGGAAGTTGGGATGTGAAGCAGGAAGTTGGGGTGTGAAGCAGGAAGTTGGGATGTGAAGCAGGAAGTTGGGATGTGAAGCAGGAAGTGTGTGTGTCTGCAGACTGGATGATGTCTGACAGCAGCTGCCATGGCCTGCAGCGGCGCTCAGAGCAACGCCGAGGCGCTGGAGGATTTCCACGAGGTCAACCTGGCTTCGCCCACCACACCTGACCGACAGGTAGGGGGCGCCGGAACCAACTCAGGCTTTCAACCAAAATTCATTAAATAAAAATGCCAAACTTAGCTTACCTGCTCAGTAATAAACTAATAATTTTATGAAATCCTTAAAGATTTAAATGCTTAGTTCGTTCTGAAGCAGATAAAGAAATGTACAACATTAATTTGTTGTTTGTTTTATTATTTTATTGTTTCACATTAAAGCTGCAGATTGTCATTTTATAGAAAGTGTTTTCCACATATTTGTTGAAAGTATCAGCATGAGACAGAAAACTGTAGCTCCTATTCTTTCTCCCATTAACAACCAATCAGAGCCAGGAGGCGGGTCTTAGCGCTGTCAATCATCTACGCCTCATGAATGCTAGTGCTTGTTAGCATGATGTTGGATAAATGGTTTACCTGTAGCAGTAGGTTGTTTCTGTATTACTAATATATTTAGCAGCGAGTACGTGAGGTTGATTGACAGCGCTAAGATTGGTTGTTTTTGGTGGATTGCTTCAGACAGCGGTAGCAGCTCAGGAAAAGATTGATCTTGTCACAGATTATCTCTCATAGCGAACTGTCATAACATACTGAACAAATATGTAAAAACATTTTTTATAAAAGTTACAAACTGCAGCTTTGAGAATTTTTTATTTGACGTTTTTTTTTCTCATGTCGTCGTCTGGTTTCTCTCCTCCAATCTTCTTCTGCAGAACCAAGCAGAGCAGCGCCTCCCCACCCGCCACAGCGCCCCGCCCGCCTCCCTGTACCGCGCCCACTCTCTGGGGCCGCCCCCTGCTGGCCTCCCCACGTCACTGCGAGCCGATCAGCTCCCCACGCAGCCGGTTTACTCCACGCCGCGGCACAGCCACAATGGAAGGTAGCCAGGAGGCAGCTGAAAGCGAGCGAAGCTTTTCTCTGCCGCCCAGTCCTGATGTGAGGTCATTTCCTGTTGCTGTTTTCACAGCGTGCCGGGCCTGGAGGCGGAGCCGGCCGAGGGCGGCTCCCTGTCCGGGGACGACGGCGACGAGTGCAGCGCTCTGAGTGACAGTGTGTCAGGGCTACGCAGCCCGTCGGTGATGGAGGTCAGAGAGAAGGGATACGAGAGGCTGAAGGAGGAGCTGGCCAAGGCTCAGAGGGTACCACACACACACACACACACACACACACACACACACACACACACACACACAACTGGGGTGGAGCTTCACCTGAACATGCAGGCAGAGATCCAAAGTAATGGTTTAGATTAAAGCTGATTCCTGTCTTAGAGTGGCCTAGTCAAAGACCAGATCTGAATCCATGTGAGAATTGGTGGTTCATCCAGTTTGACTGAGCTGGAGAAGAAAATATATCACATCAGTTAGACCTGAAATGATTCATTGCGATTAATCAATTGTTGAAATGATCAACTGATTCAGTGATTAATCGTTAAACAGACTCTTAGAAAGGGCTTTTTTTTTCTGAAAAAACGACATTCAGAGCAGTAATTAAGTCAAAACTATAAACATTTCAGTGATGCATCGAATAATTATTTTAGTTATTGATTATTTTCACAATTAATTGATTGATCGGATTAAAAAATTGTCTCTTTCTGTAGATTTTTCATTAAACAATTAAACTTTGAAACAATCGTAGAAATTCATAAGAAAATGCAAATAATTTCCTTTTAAAATAAGAAAATAAAACTTCTTAATGCATAATTTCTTTAAATGATAAAATATTCACTAAAGAAATGCTGCAGTTGAATTTCAGGAATTTAATTGAATATTAATATTAAATTAATATTAATATTGTAATATATTTGTAATATTGTATAAAAAAGATTAAATGAAAAGTTTGAAGTTTTATTTATCAGAATAATCGATTAATCATTTACTAAATGAATCGTTAATTGCAGTTCTACATAATAATCCAGGAGATTTTAACCTGAAAGTGTGTTTGTTGGTTTGTGACTCCATATTTTATTTTATTTTATTTTATTCCTAATTTATTGTTAGTTTTATTTTTGTTTCACCTCCATTTCCTGTTATTTTTGCTTCCATGCATTCATTTTGTATGTTTTTGTTGTTTTCTGTTTGTCTGGTTTATATATGTGCGTGTGTGTGTGTGTGTGTGTGTGTGTGTGTGTGTGTGTGTGTGTGGGTGGGCGTGTGTGTGCGTGTGTGTGTGTGTGTGTGTGTGTGTGTAAGGAGCTGCTGTTGAAGGATGAGGAGTGTGAGAGGTTGTCTAAAGTCAGAGACCAGCTCGGCCAGGAGCTGGAGGAGCTCACCGCCAGTCTCTTCCAGGTCGGTCCACCTCTCCTTCACCGCTCCTCCTCATCCTCCTCTTCGTCTACTTCCTGCTTCCTGTTCTCCTCACCCAGCAGCCTATCAGAAACAGGACAAAAGGAAACAAACTTGTACCTTTTTCCTCTCACTTTTCCTCCCAGAAGCAGCTGGGACTGTGTGGTTTTCTTCATTTCTTGTCTTTCTTTGTCGTTTTGGTGACATTTGTTTTTGTTTTGAACTTTGAACGTTTCATCGTTTGAGCTAAACGATGAAACGGTTGCAGAAACGTTTTGTTTGTGTTTTCCAGGAGGCTCATAAGATGGTGAGAGAGGCAAACGTGAAGCAGGCGAACGCAGAGAAACAGCTGAAGGAAGCCCTGGGCAAGGTGGGTTTTATTCATATGGTCCTTGGAATCCTTGAAAGTGCTTGGATTTTGGTGTTTTCAAGGTTTGGAAATGTGTGATATTCAAACTAAACAGTTTTGTAATAAGGTGCAATCTAACATTTGATTAAAGCCTAAATTTGGAGTTGAAACCAGATAATTTCATACTTTTCCCCTCACAGTCTGAAGTGAAATCAGATTAAACTTTTCTTGCTTCAGTTAAAATCACCAAAATTATTTCTATTTGCCAAAAGCCAGAAAACATTTTTGCTTTTTATTTGACTTTCTGAGAATGAAATCCTGTTTTTCTGAGTATTTCCCGTCAGAATCAGATGTAGATGTGATGTTTACTGGTGGCTGAAGAGAAATGTCTCCGTCAGATCGATGTCCTGCAGGCGGAGGTCCAGGCCCTGAAGACGCTGGTCCTCTCCTCCCCCACCTCCCCTGTCGCCGAGCTCCCGCCTGCAGCCAAGGCTCCCTTCAGGAAGGGCCACAGCCGCAACAAGAGCACCTCATCCGCCATGTTGGGGTCGCAGCCCGACCCGGCCGCCACGCAGCCCATCGTCAGGGAGTGCAGGGAGGTGCGGACCCAGAGTCTGTCCAAACGTTTTGCCGTGTTGAACCTCGCTAACGCCGCGCTGGTTTTCTGCAGGTGGACAGTCAGCTGTTCGCTGAGTTTAAAGCGTGGAAGGAGGCGCCGACGCTGGACCGGAGATGCAGCTTCCTGGAGAGAGTTTACCGGGAAGACATCCACCCCTGTCTCGCCTTCAACAAGAGCGAGGTGCAGAGACTGAGCTGACACACAGTTAGCATACTGAGCTGACACACAGTTAGCAGACTGAGCTAACACACCGAGCTGACACACAGTTAGCAGACTGAGCCAACACACAGTTAGCAGACTGAGCCGACACACAGTTAGCATACTGAGCCGACACACAGTTAGCATACTGAGCCGACACACAGTTAGCATACTGAGCCGACACACAGTTAGCATACTGAGCCGACACACAGTTAGCAGACTGAGCCGACACACAGTTAGCATACTGAGCTGACACACAGTTAACATACTGAGCTGACACACAGTTAGCATACTGAGCTGACACACAGTTAGCAGACTGAGCCGACACACAGTTAGCATACTGAGCCGACACACAGTTAGCATACTGAGCCGACACACAGTTAGCATACTGAGCCGACACACAGTTAGCATACTGAGCCGACACACAGTTAGCATACTGAGCCGACACACAGTTAGCATACTGAGCCGACACACAGTTAGCAGACTGAGCCGACACACAGTTAGCATACTGAGCCGACACACAGTTAACATACTGAGCCGACACACAGTTAGCATACTGAGCCGACACACAGTTAGCATACTGAGCCGACACACAGTTAGCATACTGAGCCGACACACAGTTAGCATACTGTGCCGACACACAGTTAGCATACTGAGCCGACACACAGTTAGCAGACTGAGCCGACACACAGTTAGCATACTGAGCCGACACACAGTTAGCATACTGAGCCGACACACAGTTAGCATACTGAGCCGACACACAGTTAGCATACTGAGCCGACACACAGTTAGCATACTGAGCTGACACACTGAGCTGACACACAGTTAGCATACTGAGCTGACACACAGTTAGCATACTGAGCTGACACACAGTTAGCATACTGAGCTGACACACAGTTAGCATACTGAGCTGACACACAGTTAGCATACTGAGCCGACACACAGTTAGCATACTGAGCCGACACACAGTTAGCATACTGAGCCAGCATACTGAGCTGACACACAGTTAGCATACTGAGCTGACACACTGAGCTGACACACAGTTAGCATACTGAGCTGACACACAGTTAGCATACTGAGCTGACACACAGTTAGCATACTGAGTCGACACACAGTTAGCAGACTGAGCTAACACACCGAGCTGACACACAGTTAGCATACTGAGCTAACACACCGAGCTGACACACAGTTAGCATACTGAGCTAACACACCGAGCTGACACACAGTTAGCAGACTGAGCCGACACACCGAGCTAACACACAGTTAGCATACTGAGCTAACACACCGAGCTAACACACAGTTAGCATACTGAGCTAACACACCGAGCTGACACACAGTTTGCTTCCCCACTAACGGAGCAAACTGTGAGTTTAGCTTTAATAATAATAATAATTGAATTTCCGGTCCTGGTTTTCAGTGTGTTTTCTCGCCTCCAGCTGGGTTCGGCCATCTTGGACGCCGTGGAGCAGAACACGCTGAGCGTGGAGCCGGTGGGTTTCCAGCCACTTCCTGTGGTCAAAGCGTCAGCGGTGGAATGCGGCGGCCCAAAGTGAGAAAACACACATTTCCTCTTCCTGTCCCCTCCTCCATAGAACTTTCACTCCATCTTCATCTTCCCTTAATTCCTCCTCTAGCGGGCGAAGGGCGGCGCTCGTCACGTAAGTCTGACTCAGCACTCCATCGCCCCGCCTGGCTCCTCCAAACGCTCCTCTAATTCTCTACTCCAGCGATCAGAACCGATCTCTCCTCTTCCTCTCCTTCCTCTCTCCTGGCCTGTTAATCTGCAGATTGATTCTTCTTCTTCTGTTTCTGAAGCGAAATGTTTTTGTCCCCAATAGAAAGTGCGCCCTGAGCGGCCAGACCAAAACCTGTAAGCACAGAATCAAGTTCGGAGACTCATCCAACTATTACTACGTTTCTCCTTTCTGCAGATACAGAGTAAGTACAGACGCTGCCCCCTGCAGGACTGAACCGTCACTGCAACAAAATCACCACATTTTATTAAATTCATCTTCTCATTTCTTACAATAATTAATTAATTCCAACATTACATGCTGGTTTTATCTTGGTTTTTCACATTTTGATTGTAAGGTGGATTTTATAATTTTGAAATAATAATTTATTTTTCCCCATATAAACTAGACCAACATGCTGATGTAGAGCTGCATCGGAGTATTAGAGCAACGCTAAGAAGAAAAATTATTACAAAAATAAAGTCATAAAACTACCAGAATAGAGTCGCAGTTTTTGCAGAATTATGTATGTTTCGTTTTAATTATCGTCTCTGAGAAAATA
Source organism: Gambusia affinis (assembly GCF_019740435.1). NCBI lineage: Eukaryota > Metazoa > Chordata > Actinopteri > Cyprinodontiformes > Poeciliidae > Gambusia > Gambusia affinis. The sequence goes on along the minus strand of NC_057890.1, from coordinate 18,215,227 downwards.
CAGAATAAATCTATTCAAACGCTGAACAATTGGATTTTGAGGTCTGATTTATATATTTTAGAGATTAATGGACAAATTATAAATAAATTTTCTATTTCTACATTTTCAGTGTTTTACGTTTCACTTCTTTCCTCATGAGAATAATTTATTTTATCTCCTGTATCCTTACATAATTACTAAAACTTAAACAAAATTAAAAAATATTATTTTGAATTAAATCAATGAAGTTAAATTTTTGTTTCTTGTCCATCTTTGCAGATGCACCTCAATAAATCAGAAACATATTAAAGTTGTTTTTATTTCAGTCATTAGGACTGTTTGCATGTTTTTAAAGTTTCACAATAAAAGCCTCTGAAAGAATGAGGGAAACGTTCTGACAATAATAAATCCTCCAAAAGGGGGCGCAGTTTCCCCACGCTGATGCATTTTAATCCTAATATTTTGTTTTCTGATGACTAAATGTTTAATTTAAATGATTTTTCTGTCGGTCAGTAACTCCGTCTGTCCCTCCTCAGATCACGGCGGTTTGTAATTTCTTCACCTACATTCGCTACATCCACCAGGGTTTGGTCAAGCAGCAGGACGGTGAGCAGATTAATAATCCCATCCAGATTAACAGACGGTGGATTTTATGTGATGTACCAACTCTGGGTTGTTTTCTGGAAGCAGCTGATTAGAAATAACGCCTGACCTCTGACCCCAGATTAAAAAGAGGAGCAGCAAAAGCAAAGGAGGTGGATTAGCAGAGCAACTAGCAGCTGATGTCGTCATCAGCCTGTTATAAACAGTCTTCAATCAGAGGCTCCTTCAGAACCGTTGCAACACTGACTGCTGCTGGAGTTCCACCGAGTTCCTTAAACAGTTTGATTATAAATGGAGTGAAATCAGTTTAACCTTTCAGAACAGAATTACCTTTAAAAATGAAAAATATTTCCTTCATGTTTGTTTCTGGGTCAGCGTTCTAAAACCTCATGATAACTTTATAAATAAATATTTTTTCAGGTCTTTTTTCTCATTAGGTTTCTGTTTTTCAGAATTAAAATAAACTTTTTAAGACTGTGTGACTAAGGGGCTCCGGTGGCGTAGAGGTTAGCGCGCCCCACGTTTGGAGGCCCTCGGTCCTCGACGCGGCCGTCGCGGGTTCGATTCCCGGACCCGACGACATTTGCCGCATGTCTTAAAAGGGACACTATAGCCCACACAAAGACCCCCTGGTGGGGAAAAAAAAATAAAAAATTGACTAAATGAGAAATTTTGACTTAAATTTCAAGAACTCAACTTGAAATTTGTAACAATTTTTATAGTATTTTCAACAAAGAACATCTAAAAACGGAACTAAAATGAAAGTTTAAACACAAAAACACGTTTTCTATTCAAAAGATTTGTGGTTCTAAACAAATCTTCTTTATCAAAATGTGTCCTAATAATAAATCTTGTTGTTGCAGCAGAGCAGATGTTCTGGGAGGTGATGCAGCTCCGCAGGGAAATGTCCTACGCAAAGCTCGGGTACTACAAGGACCAGCTATGAAGCCGTCCAATCACAGCAGAGCCTGACCGACAAGCCCCGCCCCCTGCGGTGTGAAGGAAGAACTGTTTTTGTTCGTGGAAGCTGCGGCGCGGACTGAAAGGCCGCTAAGGTTCCGGATCGTTCTTTAGGTTCTGTTCGCTTCGTTTTCTGACCTCCATTATGTGACACTAAAAAAAGCTTCTCCTTGCATTTAAATTAAATTATAATAAATCAGAAAATACTTGAACTATTGTGTAATAAGCTACGAGCCTCGAGGAAAAAACACAACAATTTATAAACTCCATAATATTTCAGTAACTTTGCAGTTTTTAAAATCAAAGTTTCACGTTTTTGTGGAACAGAAAAGCATCCAAAAGTATTTCCAAATGCAAAAAAAAATTATTTCACTAAATTTCCCTTAAGAAAGCAATTTAAAAACTTTGAAGTGTTTCTAAACGACACACAAAAGTAATTTCTTTATTTTTGCAACTTAGTAGTTGTCCAAGACATTTATCTTTAAAGAATTTGTTTTTGGGGAGAGAAAAGCTAAAATATGAGAAATATTTATCCCTTAAACTGGGATTTTTTTTCATAAACATTTATGTCAGGAGTAGTTTTGCTTTATTTCACGTTGCGAATTATAACCAGGTGTTAAATCCCTCATTCCTGTAAACTGAAGCTTTTTCTTTAAAAATGAACTAAATCTAAAAATAATCCCTATTTTTTTACCCAGAATTTATTTATTTTCATTTTCAGATCAACTTCATTCCAGAAATAGTTTCTTTTCCTTCATTAAAATCCCAAATTAACTCAGTAAATCTGAACTGATTTCCTTGCTGTCACAAATGTTTTTGTTTTATTCTTATAAAATATTAAATTTTCACTCAGGCAAATTTTACTGAAAATTTTTGCAAAATTTAGATTTTTTTGTCAAAAATTTGCCTTAAAATGTGGACACGTGTTTTTGTTTCCCCTCAAACTGACATAAATGATCTACATGTTAATCACTAACTTAACTCTTACTGATGATCACTGTTTTGTTGTTGGAAAATGATTCTTGTGGGTTTGTGCAGATGAAGGCCTGAACACAATAATCAGTCAGTTATTGTTTGGAGACGAAGCTCTTGTTGATTTTATTTTTGCTGTTTTGGTTTAAATGTTTCTGATTGGAGGAAACGTTCCATTGTTTTCTCCTGCCGTTCACCTGCAGCGGTGTTCTGTGACGTTTGGTTTCGTTTGAAGCGACGCCGTCTCTCTCCCGGTTTGGTTTAGTGCCTTTTCTCTCAGACACTCTGAAATAAAAACAGTGATACCTCTGGAACGGCGGCGCTCTGCGTGAATCTGTTGGTCCGACAGGAAGCAGCTGGTTTTGGATCTTCATCCTGCTCTGTGAGGTTTTGGTATTTAGCAGCGGATTCCTGGCTGACGTGAAGCTGTGGCTCACCAGATGAAGAAACTCTGCAGGTACGTCTGACCATCGCTCCTCTAGCAGAGAAACTGACGTCTTCACATTAATATCAGGTGATAAAATTAAAAAGGAAAAAATCTCAGGCTCCTCTGAAGTCTGGAATTTGGTTAATTTGCCAAAATGTGGCAGGAAAAGTTAATTATAAAGACTTTATCACTTGGACCGATGTTTAAATGTTTATCCAAATATCCTCAGGTTTTCTTTACGCTCCACTTTTAAAACAAAAATATCTGCCATAGACCTTTTAGGAAACTTTGTGTTTATGGTTACGAAAATATTTAAAGTTAAAAATAAAAGTAGATTTTTTTATTTAAAGAAATAACGTAAAAAAAATTTTATGTTTAATAAATAAGTTAAAAAAAAGTTTAACAAAAAAAATTTTGAAAAAAAGTAAACTTAAAAATATGGAAATAAATTTAAAATGTGGAATAAATCAAAACACTAACTAAAAATATAATTTGATCCATTTTATATTTGATCTTAATAAAAAACCTGAACCTTTTGTGCCTCTGAAATTAAAAATGTAAATTACAAATTTTTTTCGTGGTGCATTCACTGACCAGATAAAGGTCGGAGTTTTGAGCGTTAAATTGATGGACATGAGGTAAGGAAAGCTGTGAAAGATCTAAACAGTCGGAGCAGATTTACAAAGAATGATCAGTAGTTTATTAAACTCAGTGATTTTAACTCGTTTCGTGACGTAAATGATTAAATCGTTTCTCTGCGGGTCGCAGGAATGATTTTACCAAACGATGATGCTAATCCTCATGATCAGAAACAATCCGTATCCTCGGCCTACCGGGGCCACAGGCCCCAGGCCAGGCCCGGCAGGAACAGCGCCACCAGCACCGAGGAGAACAGGTTCACGGCGTTGTTGTCCATGATCGGCTTCCCGCAGATCCGCCTGGTGGTGGCCGACTCGTAGCTCACCACCTTCCCGATGCTGGAGTCGAAGCCTGCGGGCGCAGAGGGCAGCGTGTCGGTGAACGCGGCTTTAACCCGGCGGCCGGACGGCGAGCGTTAACTGACCCGAGTACTGCATGTGAGCGCCCAGCAGGGAGTCCAGCATGGAGCCCAGCAGCCCCGCCACGCCGCCGTACAGAACCACGGGCCACTGCGGGTCGGCCAGCTGCAGGTCGCCCACCGCCAGGAGCTGCGTCGCAAAGTAGGCCACGCCCACTGTGGCCCCGCCCAGGAAGCTGGCCGCCAGTCCGACCGGAGTCACACCTCCGTTGGTTCCTGGAGGAAAAGGTAAAAAAAAAGCTTTAAAGACACTGAAACGATTAATCATGAGTAGTCACCATTCATTGATTATTGATGTAATTATCAACTAAATTAGTAATCAATCACTGAGAACACGGAGTCAAAAAAAACCCAAAGGGCTCAAGCAACAGTGAGTTTTATAAAACAGAATATAGAAAATACAGACGGTGTGTTCAGGAAACGATTAATCGATTGTTAAAATATTCAACTAATTTGATAAATTGATTGTGAATTGGAGTATTCAGACTTAGAGCCCATTTGCTGAGCAATAAGTTTCAATAGATTATAGAAAATTCTCTGAAAATTCAGACCATTTTTGAATTTTCCGATATATTTTTTGCTATTTTCTAAAACTCATTTTGTTTTTAGAAATGAAACGATTGTTTATCATTTTTGTACAGTTTTTTCTTATTTACTGCTCTCAGTCCTGATTAGTAAATTGGTTGACAATTATTTTGATTAATCGATTAATTTATAATCTAATCCAGAGTAGATTACCTGTCTGCTGATCAGAGCAGAACAGAGAAAATTTGCATCTCTTGAAATTAGTTGATTATTTCAGCAATCAATTAATCTGATTAATCATTTAGGCCTTTGTTCTTCTAACACATAAAGTCTGAAAAGTGTGGCCTGCATTTGCATTCAGCTGAATGAAAACCCGAACTTGTTGTTCATTTGTCTCCAGGATGCAGCTCTGGACTTTGACTAGGCCCTGGACGTGAAGCGGTGTCTCACCTGCTGGGACTTCCTTCCAGGTGGTGATGAGTCTGGGCTGTGATTGGCTGAGGACCGGCCCCACCTCCGACGCCCAGGTGTCGCCGGCGCTGCAGGCGAGCGCGCCCAGCAGCGACAGGCACATCCAGGAGGCCGAGTACTGCTTCCCGAAGTCGATGGGAATCTCTCCGGGGCCGACCTGCAGCAGAGCGGCGGCGGTGAGCGAGGGGGCGGGGCCTGACGGCGAGCGGCTGGTTCATGTTTTTACCTCGATCATGTAGAGCAGCGCCAGCTCGGTGGGGACGCCGCCGTTACAGAACACCTGGACCCAGTTCCTCTGGCCGCCTGGCAACAGAACCTTCAGCTTCACAACTTTTTATTTAACAATAAATAATTCCCACAAGTCTGAATCAGAAGTGAGCTGCGCCATCTTGGGAGGAAAGCAGTGCGAACCCACGGCTCCAAACCAACAAAAAGAGAAAATATGTGGCCACTCTTAACCAATATGAAAGACAAACATGAACAAAATGGCTGCTGTTGGGCTCGACCCGCATGAGACGGAGAAGGAAAACATTTCAGACGAGCTGCTCCGATCTCTAACGTCAACGTTTAATCAGATTAATTCGTACAAACTCTTGGTGTGAATAACCAGGTTCTGCTGACTGGCAGAGTGAGTACATGCTGTAACAAACACGAACGCTACATGTTTATCTTAGCTAGCAGGTAAAAGGTACATCAGCTGAGCTAACTTTGCTAGTTCTACAGTAAACATCACTGATATTTATCTTGTGTAGAGAACTGTAATGTACTATTTATAAGTTAAGAATAAGGCAAGATCTAGTTCTACGCTTGTGGCTTGTTTATTGTTGTCATAGCAACTGCCTACCAAGATGGCTGTTACAAAGTTACAAAGCTCCTTGGAGTGCGATGATGTCACAGGAGAACTGAGCGTGAATTCGTCTCTGATCGTCTCACCTTCTTTGTACTCGGCGTCTATCTTCTTCTTCTTCTCGGCGCCCCACCGGGTCAGCCGGCTGGAGGTGAAGAAGAACGCCAGCAGGGCGGAGAAGAAGCTCAGGTTGGCCATCGTCAGCACGAAGCCCACCAGGAGAGCTGCAGAGGTCAAAGGTGAAGCATGAGGTAATCTGATTATCAGGTTGATTTATTCTCTTGAACTCGACTCGTTTTCTGGTCAGACGACTCACAGGCAGCTCGTTTATAGCAGCACTGCTCAGCATGGTGGTGGCAGCATCATGCTGTGAAGAAAGAGGACTGCTGCTACGTTTTCTAACTGAAAATCAAATCGTTGTACGTTCTCGGCGTTTGTGAACTCTGTGGCCACGTTTGAACCATTTGCAATGGGATCTCCAGTAGCAGTCAGTGTTGCAACGTAACAGAAGATGCCTCTGACTCAAGACAGTGTCATGTTCATTCTGACACTCTTAACTGCTTAATAGCCATCCAGCAGAGGCAATATTCCACAGTAATGTGTCCTGGATGAGCAGCGCTGCTCATCCACATCCTTTGCTTTTGCTGTCTGGTTAAAAGATGCTGGAGTAGGGGATCAGATCGACATGATCAATGAACTTCATCTTCCTCTCGCTGCATCCATGACTAACTTCCTTCTCATCCCCTCAGTTGTTTTTTTGAGCTTTTGAGATGCTAATCAGCTCCCAGATGTAAGGTAAAGAAAACACTTGTTGCCATGGTTACGCATCACAACTGTCTGAAAAAGCCAAAATGCAGAATCAGAGGAAACAATTCTCCAAACATGCAAAAGAAATATGAACAAACATCCACAAAAAGAGCAACCAGAACCAAAGCAGAGCTTCTCCACCATGCTGCCACCACCGTGCCTGACAGTTGGAACGGTGTCGCTATGGAGCCTGAAAGCCACAACTCAGATCCTTCAATCGTAGATTTCATCACCCAATAATAGTCTGATCAGAAAACATGTTGTTAGATGAAAATTCAAGATATTTTATTTAGTTTAAAAAAAAAGAGACCAGATTTAGGATTTTATCTGAGCCTAAACATCGAATGTTGAGAAAACCCACAATAAACTGATTCACCTGTTTTCTTTAAAAGTTGATGTAGTTTAATGTTGGATAATTGTCCCGGAATAAAAACAACGTTTCTAATAAATCCATAAAAGGAGAAAGTCAACAGAAGAAAATGAAATCTAAAGTCTTTCTCCCAACAATCGTAGCTCTGATCGCAGAATGTCGGATTTTCACGCTCAGAATCACCAGAACCTCAGAGAACAACGATCCTCTGTGTCCAACTGTTGGCCGACCTCTGACCTTTTTAAAGTCAGCGTTCTGCTGCTGTCTAATCTAAGTCTGCGGTTGTTTTATGGAAGCAGAATGACGCAAGAGGAGTGTAGCTGCAGCCGTTTCAGGTTCAGTGAGGCCACGATGTAAACAGTATCTTACCAGAACCTTCTGGGCCAAAGCTAAAAATAAGTTTATTGGCTTATTGGAGGCGTTTTGAACACAGCGAGCGTTGTTTCGTTTCCTAAAAGGTTTCTGCCACGGTTTGTGATGAGATGAAACGACATGACAGGTTTTCATGGGAAGGAGGAAATTTTTCCCGGATCAAATGGGGAATGTGTCCAGTGACCTAATGATGTCAGCGGCTTAAATCTCCATTAAAACCCTCAAAAAAAGCCCAACAGGAATTTATTAGATTTCAGGAACTACAAAGTTTATTTGACTTGTTCTGATTTCAAATTTAAGTTGAGTGGCCTAATCAAAGTCCATACCAAAATCAGATATAAAAATCTGCTTCAGCTGTTTCGTGAACAATAACAGGTAAAACTGTCTGCAGGTGAACCTGGAAGTAAAACTGATTTTATTTCCCTCTGAGCGTCGGCGGCGTTGACTCACCGCCCAGCGCTCCGGACCGGTCCAGGCTGCGTCTCTTCAGCGCTCGGCTCGTCAGCATGAGGGGAACCAAGATGGAGAACAGCCATCGCCATGGCGACACCGGCTGCAGGTTCCCTTTGGGAAGCAGAAACAAGAAAAAGAACAGAGTTCAACACTTTTCCCAGTAAAATTCAAGAACATTCCAGGTGAGTTTTCAAACTTTTCCATTCAGCTCTTTAAATATCCTCCACGGTGGAGGCAGCATCATGCTGTGGGAATGTTTCCACTTTCTCTAATTTTTATGACATTCTGTGAGAATTTACTTATAAAAACGACATTTTGCAGTGACATAAACTTGGGCTGAAACGATTAATCATAATTAATCAAATATTGAAATAATCGCTAACTAATTTAGCAAAAGATTAATTGTTAACTGGAGACTAAAAAAGTTGAAAGAACAACATACCTGGAGCAGAAATTAAGCCTGAACTTAAGAAACAATATTTACAGTTAAGTTTTAAAAAAGTCTGTAAATATGACAGAACTTCACTAAACCAACTTCAACTGCTTTCAACTGTTAACTGATTAATGCAAAAATGGATCAATTAATCTACAAGTGATCAATCGTTCACCAGAGGAACGGTACATTACTGCATTTTAGGCAAAAAATTTTTTTTTCTTATTTTGAAAATATTGTCGTTAAATGAAAAATCTGCAGAATGTGACAAATTGTTTCTTTGATTAATCGATTATTCATCCAAATAATTACTAAAATTGTAAGTTGCAGCTCTAATAAAAAGCAACATTAAATACCAAATTTTAAAACTTTAAAAACATCCACGTAGCTCCAGCTATTGGATATTATTCTCAATATTTTCCAGTGGACTGTTGCATATCCATGACCTGGTTTTTAACAGCAGCAGCTTCAGATCGATTCTGGGAAGAGCGCCTGGTTTCACGGTTTGGTTTTACATGATAAGTTCTGAGCTGATCCCTGCGGCGGCTCACCAGACACGGCGCTCATGGTGAGCGAGATGATCCAGAAGGACAGGGACAGCGCCAAGGTGACGCACAGCACGATCATATCCGTCATCATCTTGAAGTATTCCTTGGACAGGATGTCGTTCTCAGAGTCCATGATGATCGAAAGATGCAGCTGCAGAGAACAGATTTTCTCACATAGTAAAGACAGACCTGTTTGCACTATAGGGGCGCCATGCTAGAGAGGGCGCCAAACAACATTTTCTTTAACAGCTGTTTGTTCATGTGTAAATTCAAAAATAGATGCTAAATATCTTCCCCTAAAGATGACAAAGTTTGGAAGCCATTTATTTTGACACCTGTGCAAAGCACCAAACTCCACACCAGCTACGAAGCACGGCAGTGGAGGGATGATGATTTGGGCTTGTGGTGCAGCCTCGTCTTCTAGGTATCTTACAGCTTTTGAGTGCAAATATTAGATAATTAACTCAAACTTTAATAAAGAAACGCTGGGGAAAAATAGAGGATGTGAGTGAAGAAATTATTTAAGAAGGACCGTCAGTTTTTGCTGCTGAAGGAAGGTGTTCAAACACATTTTATATTATGATTTAATAAATAAAGTTTAATGTATTAGGTTGTTTTCGGGTGGTGTCGTTAATTTTACTTTTTAACCTATTTTTTCTCCTCGGGTTGAGGAGAAACGATAGGTTCGTCTTTAGTTACCCGGGTTGTGAGAATAAATACCATTTTATTTTCTTTGAGCACATACATATATATATATATTATTCTCTTGATTTGATTTTGTCGACCAGTTTGTGGCATTTTAAAACGATTTAACATTGACAAATTGAGAAATTTAAGACATGTTTTGACTCACCGTTTTCCGTCGGAGCCATCCTTATCACTCCGTCTCGCTGTAACATCTAAATTTAACCGTTTGATTTATTTTTATACAAAATTAGTTTTATTTCTTCTGAAATTATGGAGACAAATTAACTACTTTTAACAGAATGGTAAGAAACAAAACGATCAGCTCCTCTTCTGAAGCTTCGCGATGACATTCGTCCGGAGGGGAAATCGGCCGGCGGATGAATCTGAGTGCCGGACTCATTTCCGCCAACAGCTTGACTCTTAAAGCGACAGTAACCATAACTACTCTTCGTATTTCATTTTAGTGTAGGTATTTGTTAGATTCATTTATTTCATACATGTAAGTTTTTTCTAGAAAATAAAACAGTTGCTGGTTTATTTATTTTTTTGCTGTTTTATTTGAACAAATATCTAAATGAGCATATCTATCTTCTGTTTACCTTTAACAACATAAAAACTGTATCTAAAATATTTTTTAATGGTATTTTCTAAATTAAATGACATAATTAGTTGTCTGAGTGTGTGCCTTGTGCACATGTTTATCTAACTCTACAAAATCCTATTAAACTGGTTAGTTTCAGCACCAAACCCTCTTTTTTTAAACTCACAAGGACCAATAAACTTAAATAAATGTGTTAGTGTCTAGAAAATGAGCTATTTCAAAAGCCTCTGGAATGTAAAGTGACAAATCAGTAGGCACTGCCCTGTTACCTAGCAACCCAAGGAGAGTTCTAGCACTTTGGTCAGCTGGTTTTACCACTGCATGTGCCATAAAATGGCTGCTGGAAAAGACAAGTGTTTTGTTATCTTTCCATCCAGAAACCACTTTCTCCTAAAACATCTCATTCTGAATTGAGAGATTTAGCCAGATGTAATGAACATAGACTTATTCTAACCTGTTCATGAAGCATAATAGGTCACTTTAAAAGGTAGTGGTGGAAAACCAAATTGAATCCATTTGAAAGAGGTTAAAGCAGTAAAAGTGCAAAATCTCAGTGTGACCCGAGCAATATTATAGAAAGCTACTGAAAGCACAGGTAGGACATAAACCTCACCATTTTCTCTTGTGGTTCTAGCGGCATGTAGTTCAAAGCTTCATTGGTGAAGATCTCTCTCCGCTGTGGTCTCCTGTGATGGGATTGCATCCCAACAGCAGGAGAAGCAGCAGAGCACAAACGGCGCTCTGTCTCCAGAAAATCCCCAGCGGAAACAAATACTCCAATCAGATGACTCTGAAGCTGCCAACAGCTGGTAGGACGCTTCCTGTTCCCATGACAACACTTTGAATTTATCATCGTTTTTCTATGGGTCGTGCTGAACTGTAAAGGAACTGTGTTCCTTGGTCGGATCAGACAGAAGCTGTTTGTGGAGCTAAATTGGGGGCATAAAGTTTATTCAAAAGAAAAGGAAATTGAAACTGGAAATAAAACATTTGCAACTGAAAAAATATTTTTACAACTGGAAAAAAGTCTGAAACTGGAAAAAAATTATTTGAAAGTGATGAAAAAAAGATTTGGAAATAGAAAATAAGATTTCAAAATTAAGAAATATTGTTCCAGATTCAAGGTTTCTTTTTTTCAGTTTCAGACATTTTTCAGTTTCAAAATATTTTTCCAATTAAAATTATTTTTCCTTTAAACAAACTTTATGGCCCCAATTTAGCTCCATATAGGCTCAGACATCAGACATCTTGATGCTCAGTGCCATTATATGTTTTTGTTCTAGTTAATCCCAACCACAGTCAGACTTCTGGGTGAACAGTTTATGACCCCAAAGTGACCGGTATGCAGAAGAAGAACGGAGATGTTAATCAGCAGTGCTCTGTTCATGGCATTAAAATGGCCGCCGCCGTCTGTGGAAGGTTTTTAAAATTTATTCAGCAATGGAAACCGACAGGATTGTCACAAAATTGTAGCAAGATGAAGGAAGCCCAGTTAACAGAAACGGCCTTTTGGATGTGGAGTTGGACCAGGACTGGTTGGACTGGGATGTGATGCGTTCACTGACTCAGACTGCTTTCATCAGTTTATTATTATAATTTTTAGCCGTTGTTGACATCCAGGTTTATCGCGTCTAGCATCTTCTGATGTAGAATTATGACACGTTTCATGTCAATGATGTAAAAGTTGGATAAAAGCTTAGAACTGATAAATGTCCCATAACTTCCTCCAGCTGAACAGAAACTGAAGTTAAGATCTTAAATGGGTAAAGTTTTAATCAACGAATGTGATGGAAATCTGTCTTTCTAAATCAAAAAATAATGAAAAAAAAAAAAAAAAGAAACTGAAGCTATTATCTTTGACCTAAAAAGAGTTAACACACAGCTTCAGTTATTAAGAAACCAGAGGTCATGTTGAAATCTGGGTGTAGTGATGATCTCTGACCTGAACATTCAGAGTCGCATAAAGACGGTTACAAAGTCAGCCTTCTGTCACCTGATGAAGATCTCATCAGGTGACAGAAGGTATTAAAGTCCTGAGTAGTGACGGGAAGTTAGCCTCTTTTCAGAAAGTTTGCAGAAAGGCGTGTCCGTCCTGAAAGATCTTTCCCATTGTTCTGGATTTTGATTCATACGGTGGCCTAGATGGTTCAACACATACAAAACCCTCAACATAACAACACAGTTCAGAGTTGATCTGTTAACTTCTGTTTCAGTATTATTTATGTTGTGATTTTGTTGGTACAGTTTTCGACTTAGTAGTTGTTTTTAAAAATTATTTTTTGTGTGTTTGCGTAATTATTTCATCCTGAAAAAAATACCAACTCAAATCCATCCATCCATTTTCTGTTCACCTTCATCCCTAATGGGGTCAGGAGGGTTGCTGGTTCCTCTCCAGCTACGTTCTGGGCGAGAGGCGGGGTCACGGGGTCACCCTGGACAGGTCGCCAGTCTGTCGCAGGGCAACACAGAGACACACAACCATTCACACACACACTCACACCTAGGGAGAATTTAGAGAGACCAGTTAACCTGACAGTCATGTTTTTGGACTGTGGGAGGAAGCCGGAGAACCCGGAGAGAACCCACCATGCACAGGGAGAACATGCAAACTCCATGCAGAAAGACCCCGGGCCGGGAATCGAACCCAGGACCTTCTTGCTGCAAGGCAACAGCTCTACCAACTGCGCCACTGTGCAGCCCCAACTCAAATACATAAAGTCCAAAATTAATATAATATTGATGCTTTTTGTGAGTAGATTAAAACTTCTAACCAGGCATGCTGATTGTTTTTGTTAAATATCAGAGAAAAACTAAACTTATAAAGGCAGAAAGGTTTTAGCTAAATATCACCACAACAAAGAAATTAGTTTCTAATTAGAAATTCTGCATCTGGGTGTCCAAAAAAGATTATTTTGCCAAAAAAAAAAAAAAAAAAGATACAAGGATTAAGATTAGCATTTCAGCAGGAGGTTTGATGTGTTTTTTGTTAGTACATCACATTAAAAAGGAATACTAATAGAGACAGCATTGAAAAGTAAGAAGAAACACCTATTATAGAAACAAACCTGCCAAATTAGTCTGGAAAAATTAACTGAAATTTGGAAAAATTTCAGTTAATATGAAATTAACTGGAATTTAATTTCAGTTAAAATGCAATAAAAGTGTTAAACAGAACCTGCCAGAAACCCAGATAAAAATCTGTATAGAAACTAAAACCAGGTGGACAGAAAGAAACCTTAAATCTCTCTAGCAATTCAAACAGGAATGGAAAAAACAAATTAAAGTTGATAAAAATAACAAAATCCACCTTAAAACAAATAAACAAGAAGAAAAATCACCTCAAAATTTATATATATATAAAAAAGTATTAATAACAGCAGAGTTTATTTTGCTCTTTGAAAACTCAAATGAGCAATTTTTAAATTGGTAGCAAGTTTCACTTCAGGACAGATATACTTTCAAAAGCTAATAAATGAGCTGAGATGATGCTGAATCACATGACCTACCGCGCGGCGGAGCGTTGATGGAGATGAGAGGAAATGTGATTTGAGATGTTTTTTTAAACTGCTGACTGTTTTTAAATGGAGCGGAGATCCTCCCCCTATGGAGCCAAATTCAGGGAATGTTTTATTAGTATCCACAGGAGTCATAAAAGAAACACTAACAATGTTATTAAAATTGGATTTACACACAGGAAATCATGGAGAAATCAATTTAGGGAAATCATGGAGAGTTCACAGAAAAGTGGGTCATATTTTTAACTACAACACATCCTTTCCAGGGAAAGTTTGGTTTGAATCTGATTTCTAAATAGAATCAAAGTTCTGTAAACAATACTTTCAATAATTATAATTCCAGGCAAATATATGTAAATACAAAAATCGATTTTTAAATAATTATTTATTGAGAGAAAAGAAGCGATCCAAATCAACCTGGTCCTTAAACTGTGAACAAAATTTGACCCAATTTAACAACAAACCACTTTCTGATTAATATGAGTTACCTTTTGTAAAGCTACACTGTCAATAATTACAGCAATAACTTGGGTAAATTAGCCTGTGGGTTCATTTTTCCATCATATTTTCAACATGTTATTTAGATTCAAGCTAAATATTTATTCCAAAATATAATTATTTAGCTCTAAACTAAATATGTAGTTATCAAATTTAATAATTACATAGCTAGCTAACTAAATAGTTACCCAAGATGTTAAAAGAATTTAGCTTCAAAATAATTGTTTAGCTCTGAGTATTAGTTAAAGCTAAGTACTTATTAGCAAGCAAAGTATTTAGTTCACAAGCTAAACATTTATCTCCACACTAATAATCAAATAAAAAAATGTATTTGAAGCTAAATATTTAGCTTGAATAATAAATATTTAGTTTTCAGCCAAAATATTTAGACAACAAAATATTTAGTTTGAAACAGGGACATTTATAAATGAAGGAATATTATGGTGAAAATATGACAGAAAAATTTTTCCCATTGTTTTTGATGAAAGGAAAATAACCCAAATCATTGCTGTTGATCTTTGACTGTAGATTAAAATCAAACACACAGAATCTAGAAAGGATTTACGTAGCGCATGGATTAAGCTAAAACTTTGCGCCCAAAACTAAAGATAATCAAGACCAGATGAGACCCAGAACAAACATGGAGGATTGTTTATAAAATCTTTGTGTTATTTTACAAAACGACACAAATGGAGGTAGAGAAAGTCCATGTGCCTGAACTTTCCACATATCCATGTTAAATTACTGATGATCAGCAGCTCTCATATTAAAGCTTTTTATTTTATTTACTGCTGAATACAGGGACACAGTCTCTTATTTCCTCGAATTATTCCAGTGGAGCTTCACGCAGAATCTTTTTGGCTTCTCTCTGCAAAGGCAACTGATTCACATCATATGAATCAATCACAGTGAAGGGGCATAATTGCATTGGCTCCACTTCTGTGGGACAAGCCAGGATTCTGTGAATAGAAAAATGATTTTGTTTCAAAGATAAAGTCAAACCAGCAGACAGAACAGTGAGGTCTTTAATCCTCAGAAACAGATTCATGAGGTTGTTGTTGTTTTCGCAAATATTTAAGGAGACATGGGAATAAACATCAGTTTGCAGTTATGTACTCAGAAGATATCTGTTTGAAAGAATCTGACTGAGAGAAAAGAAGCGATCAAACCATTTTAAATGTAATATGTATAACTTTATTCATACTATGTATGTTTCCAGGGGGAAGGTTTTGTGTGTGACACAGAGAGTTGGGTAGACCTAATAAATCACTTATGTAGCTCTATACTAATAAATTATTCAAAAATTCTATTCTAATAAAGTTTAAAGTGAGCAATAATACTGATTTAACTGTCTATTCTGTGTAGTTGGATGAAGTAAAACAAAATAAAATGCCTATTAGCTCAGAGCATCCCATTGACTTTGAATGTTAATAGTTGGCTACACAGAGTCTCTGTGTTCAATGGTTATTAGTTTATTTATTTCAGTGACTTTTTTTTGAGTATTTTTACTGTGGTGTTCTTTTTATGTTTAGAAATTGATTTGGAAAATGTTTTCTTTTGGCTGCTTATATTATTTTGTGTGACAGAGTTTTAAGGCTATAGTAAGAAAATACAAAAACATAAAATTAAATTACCACAAGTGAATAAAGTCAAAACATTACTAGAATAAAGTTTAACTCTTATTTTGAGAATAAAGTCAGAATCTTATGAATTTATTCTCATAATACTACAACTTTATTTTCAGATTATTTCGACTTTATTTTTGTGCGAGTTTATTCTCATAATATTATGACTTTATTCTTCTAATTATATATTTTAATTTTCTTAACGTGGGGATACTCTGTCGTAATTTTGTAATTCTGCTTTTTGGATAATTTTTATTTTGTTTTTTAATATACCAAAATTTTCGCATAACTTTGTGTTTTGATTGGTTTGATTTTTAAATATTTAATTATTGGTATTTTGATCAGTTACTCAGTACTCGAGTCACCTTTTCAAACTTTTTTTCAGCCATCCAGCTTCTTGGATGGCTACTTTTTACTCTTACTTGAGTAAAATTTTTGGATATTATACTCCCCTCTGGTAACACTGAGAGTCAAATGTTTTTTATCAGGCACCGTCAAAGTTCAATCGATTTCTTCCCAGGAGTTTGTTTGTCCCTCTTAGCTTTCCGTAATGTTTACATCCGGTTTAGCCAAAATGGCGTCGGAACGATAAACGGTTAGATAGTCTAACACTTAAAACAGAATATTTGTTTTTACAGCTCATATTAGTCATATTTCTTAGTTTAATATGAATATTTACGCTCTTTTCTTGTGTAAATTTCAGCCTGTTAGCTAACAGCGAGCAGCCCGGAGCCATGGCGGAGGTGGAGGAGCTACGGCCCGTCCCGCGAGAGAGAGCCATCCTGGAGAGCTTCTTCGCTCAGCTCGGGATGTTCTCCTTCGACCGGGCCAAGGACTACGTGGAGAAGGAGAAAGACAGCAGCCGGAGCTCCGGTGCCATCTGGGGCTCCCTGCTAGCAGCGCTGGCTCACCTGGCCGCCGCGGAGAAGGTGTACCACAACCTGACGTTCCTGGGCCAGAAGCTAGGTAACCGCTCACCTGAAGTACCGCTTTAAACATGGCCCAGAAATAATTAAATTCACAAATGAGGCCGAATAAATCATAAAACTAATCTTTACAGATACGACACACCGACGGGCAAAACTTTATGACCATCAGCCTGTTTATCGTGATGCTTTATAGAACTGTGGAGACATTTAGTGCCACTTTTATTTGGAAAGTAGTTTAATTTAATTCAAAGTAGAGTATTTTCTAGCATGAACGGTCTATTTAAGGTCCAGATTTTAAGTAGGCCGTTCAAAAACCTTCACTTTAAACCTTCACTTTAGCCAGAGTTGGATTTGGTGAGCTGTGTTGCCAGATCTTGAAAGACATAAAAAGCCCAACTGGCAACCCACCACATTCTGTGTACAACATTGATAATTTATAAAGAAAGTAAATGTTTTCATTAGCAGCAAAATTATTGCTAATATTAATACTAAACACTTTTCTGGTAAACCAGTAAATATTACATTTTGTCAAGTGCTGTCATTACACATCAAAATGTTTGTCAATATTTCATTTATTATGGTTCATAAGTAACCATAACAGGAGGGTTTATAGTTGTAGATTTAAAGGGACTCAGTAGTTATTATTTTAACACAGTAGAAGCTGCTGAATGCGGCCAGCAGGTGGCGTTGTAGTTGCTGCATTAAGCTGGACAGTCTGTCGAAATCAGCACCTTTTGGAAAAAAAAGAAAAGAGGTTTTTGATCTCAGTGGGACTTTTCTGGTTAAATGAAGGTGAAATTAAAAAAATACAGATTTTCTCTGGTTTTTCTTGTCCAGGCGGCCAGTCGTTTTTCAGCCGGAAAGACTCCATCCGCACCGTCTACACGTCGCTGTACAACGAGCTCAGAAAGGTGGTGACCATGGGGCGGCACAGCCAACCCGCCGCCTCCTCTTCATCATCCTCCTCCTCCCTGGAGGACCTCCTGTCCCACCTGTCAGAGCAGCTCTGCCACTTCACCCAGGCCCGCATGGAGATGGCCGACCTGTACGAGAAGCTGCACTCTCTGGGCGCCCAGAAGAGCGTCAACTCAGAGGAGCTGGTGTCCGCGCTGGAGGCCGCACTGCACAAATACAGCAACAAGTCAGTATCTGAGTCGGTCCGCAGCACAAAGCTTGAGGATAAACTCGTGTAGCAGCGTTGGGCTGTGTTGGTTTAAATGATTAACTACCTCTGCATCATGAAGCATGTTCCCGCTATATTTAGAGGAACAGAAGCTCCAGGAGAAGGTGACATATTGAGGTCGGTGGAAGGAAAAAAGCAGGAAGAGTTTCCTGTCAGCGAAATGGTGTCCCACTGCAGAACATATCCGAAACAAAACGTTTGCTCCATGTTGATGGTGAACTAGTTCTTTTTAGTTCTGAAACACTAAACAACCGACTGAAACATTCAATTACTTGTTAACTGTAGAATACAGACTTTAAAAACAGACAATTTGTGAAATAAGAACATACTAAGAGGTATAATTACGTCAAAATTGTACAAAAAATATGCATTTTGCACTTAAGATAAAAAACCTTCTAATAGGTTTTTATTAGTTAATCAAAAAACTAGTCAACTGATCAGCTCTACATCATAATCGAGCAGGAAGGGTTGAGCTTTTCATCTGTTTGTGTTAAAAGTATTTTTGTATCTGCAGATGCATCCTTAGCTACAAACGGTCAAATGTTTCCTGAAGGAATTCTGTATACTGGTTGCTTTTTTGTGTACATGTCTAATTTTGTAAAAATAATCTTAAATGGTTAAATGAAAAATCTACAGAATGTAAATTTTTCTTTAGGTTAATCAATTAATCATCAGAAGAATCAATTAAACCAGAGATGATTATTTGATTATTCTGAAAGAAAAAACAATTTGCAGATTTTTTATTTGTCAAAACAATCAATTAATGAATCAAACCTGTGACAATTAATAAATTAATCATCAGAATAATTGGTTAATTAAGCCTGTGATGAATAATTGTTAGAATAAATGATTAATAAAACAATCCTGTGGATTAATGAGTCATCAGAAGAATTGATTAATCAATTAAGTCTGTGATGATTAATCATAAAAGAAATCAGTTATCACAATAACTATTAGCTCTGGTTTGTTATGAAGTCGTTGCACCAGGACCAAACCTGTGCTAGTTAACCCGACCAGAACCGCCCTCTGCCCGGTTCGGCTGCAGGTTCCACCACCCGATCCTGGCCCGGGTGGAGGAGGGCTTCCAGACGGAGGTGGACGTGGTCACCCAGCTGCTGCGCTGCCAGGCCCAGGTGTCCGAGTGGCACTTCCTGCCCGCGCTGCTCAGCCTCCACGGCGCCCACGCCAAGCTCACGGCCTGGGCCCAGCTCTTCCAGCGCCAGAAGGAGACCCGGAAGAACCTGTTCGGCGGCCAGTCCCAGAAGGCCGTGCAGCCCCCGCACCTGTACATGTGGCTGCAGCGCTTCCACGCCACGCTGCTCGCCAAGTTCAGCTTCTACTTCCACGAGGCTCTGAGCCGGCAGACGGCGCCGGGCGACATGAGGGCGCTGACGGCCCGCGCCGCGCCGGACTTCTACGGTAAGATCTCCGCCTTCATCCGGAAGCACGACGCCAGCAACGTGTCGCTGGTGTTCGACAACCGCGGCTCGGAGAGCTTCCAGGGCCACGGCTACCATAAAGGTGGAGCAGTTCCGCCGGTGTCGCTGTTGCCGTCCGAGCGTCAGCCACCCACTGGCCCAACGTCATCATGATGATGAGCGACCGCGCCGCCGAGCTCAACACGCTCGACAAGGTGGTGCAGTTCTACGACGACAAGGTCCAGAGCACCTACTACCTGACCCGGCCCGAGCCGCACTTCACCCTGGTGGTCATCTTCGACGGCAGGAAGTCGGAGAAGGACCAGCACATCACTTCCTTCCTGCAGGAGATCTCCGGGTCGCTGCGGAACTGCAAACCGTTCAGCATCCTGAAGCCGGGATCGAAGGGGTGAACCACTTCCTGTCTGAACTCACGACGGTCCAAACTGATCTCAGACCAGAAACATTTCAGCTTCTGATCCGTTTTATGGCTTGGATACTAAAAACAACCAAACTTCAAACCAGTTTTATAGTTTTACAAACCAAATAAAGTTTTCTGAAGCATCTTCTGTCCAAAATGTTTTTCTCTGGTTCTTTAAGATGAGATTAATTTATTCATTTTAACATTTAGTGTTTACATATCACCATTCCTCCTCCACCGTGTTTGGACAGTTTCAAACTTGGAAATTTAGTTTCATCGATCCAAAGATCCAGGAACACAGCGGAGGACAAAACGCTGGATTATGACTTTAATCTCAGATTTATAACATTTAAATGAATCATTTTCTGAATTTTCACCTCAGTCTTAAAATTGTAATTAATCTCAGGATTCTGACCTTAATGTCAGAGTTATAACTCAAATTAACTATGACTTTGATCTCAAAACTATAACATTTTAAATTAATTAATTCTGACCTTAATTTGTGAATTCTGACTTTAGGCAATTAGTTAATTCTGATCATAATCTAAGAATTAATCTTAATCTCATCATTATAACTTTTTTTAATTAACTGGTTAATTTTGACATTGACCTCAGAGTTCAGACCTCTATTAAGGATTTTGAATTTAATCTCAGAATAATGCAATTAACTGTGACCTTAATCCCATAATTCTAACTCTTTGTCTACTTTAATCTCAGGATTCTCAGTAATTCAGGACAGGAAGAGGCGATGCGTCTGTGGCTTGAATGCTAATTTATTCAGGTTGATTTATGATATAAATACAACACATTGATACAATCCATTTGGCTATATGAGCTCCACGTCACGGAGCTCCGACTTTCAAATACGGCAACACTGACAGACAGAAACCGATTCTGTTATTATCAAACACATTCAGAGAGAGCTCCCCCTTCTGGTAAAATGCACCAACATGTCATGATGCTACATGCCAAGGACACAATCCTATACATCAAAGTGCAATGTCACAATGGGTTAATGATAAAGTCATAATTCAGGGATCTACTAAACACTTTTATGGATATTTCATTTGGAGTGCTGCTGCTCTTTCAGTCAGGACATGCGCGAGTGTAAGGAAGAGGACTGGGGCCGCCGGCAAAAAAAGAAATTATGACTTTAATCTCTGAAAACAGAGAATTCTCACGTTAATCTCCAAATTCCAGTTTTTGAATTCTGACTACAATCTAAGAATTCATATGTTACAATTCTAAGAAAAGATAAAAATATGACTTTAATCTTTAAATCCCCACTTTTAAATTAAGAATTTGACTTTTAATTTCTGACGAAACGCAGATTTTTTTTCCCCTCTGAATTCTGTGAAAAAGTCTTAAATTCTTCTGTTCCAGTGGCGCTAAAATCCTCTTCTAAATGAGTGGATTCACAACTCCCAAAAAACACGAGGGTTTAAAAAAAAGGCACTTTCACCAACACACACACGCACACACACACACACACACACGCACACCCACACACAGAGCCCGGTCCAGTCTAACACTTCACATTCACTGTGCTGTTCAAGTGTAGTTTTTGGGCGTTTTCACACATGGAGCCCCACCCTGTTAGCTTATTGGAGAATTTAAGGTTAACTAGTGACAGTAGTGTAACACACACACACACACACACACACACACACACAGAGAAAAGGTGGCATGCTTTTTGCACTCAGGTTGTCGACTTGCAGTCGTGTGTTGTGGCACTCAAGGCAGGCATGAATTATCTATTCTGCACTTACAGGGGAGCATGACGAGGGCGGGCGAACACACACTGACACACACACACACTGACACACACACACACTAGCTGCGTTTACATTTTTAAATTCACCTTAAAATTGCACAAATTGAAATGACAAAAATAAATAAAACACGGCAGTTTTGAAAAGGCATGTTTTTCAATAGTTTTTGCGCTCGGATGCTTTGTTTTTTCTGCTGTTTTGAAATTAGCATACGTCTTAAAAAGACGTTGGAAACGCATCGCATAAGTCGTGATCAACAGCAGGATGTTACTACTGGTGGAAATGACAATGAAAACAACAGGAAGTGGTAGGACGATGATGGCCTCCTACCACTTATTTACGTGTGATTTTAATGGTTTTTTACTTAATGGATGGATGATTAGCAATTAGTTTTTTCTCTCCACATTAGCAGAATATCTGCAAAGCTTTGCACACATTTGTAATAGAAATGTCATTAATAGTTGCGTTTTCATTGTCTGTAAAATTTTGCATATTGGAATTATGAACATAAATTTGCTCAATGGAAACACGGTGATTTAAAAAGACTCCCGTTTTTTCGTTTTTTTGAAAAAGGTTGCTGCACTAGGAAGAGGTGGTTTTCACATGTATCAGAATGATCATATTTGACAAAACTGAAGGAAACATCACATGTGATCAACAGCTGGACTTATCACGTGAACAAACGTATTTCCGTGTGATTTTCTTGAATTGTGTTTCTCATTGTGAAATTGTGTTTTTTCGATATTGGTATAATACCGATAAAGGTTTGCAATGGAAACGCAGCCAGTGCCTCGCTCAACCAAACGAGAACAGACTGAGGAGGAGCCGCCCCCTCCTGCAAACACAGGAAGGCCGCCACCGAACATTCAGTAAAGATGGCCAAACAGTCGTTAAAAAGCTGAACACATTCATTAAAGTTGTGGTTTTTTCTGTCACTGAGCGCCAGGCTGAGCGTAGCAGCGGAAACCGACCAAGTCCTCCATTGGCCGCCCAATCGGGCGGCGGATGCAGCAGCCAATCAGGTGTCTTTGGGGACACGACATTCACTTCACTGAAACTACGTTTTACGGGACTTTCCGCCTCACCAGCAGTTCTTTTAGCTAACCTTTGATTAATGCTTCGATACATGGAGAAAGAAAACTCCTACACACCAAGAGAGTACACACCAACCTGACAACACAGAAATATCATGGCATATCATATCATAGGTCATGTCATAGATTATAATTTGTTACTACATTAAAAGCCTTTCCTACCCTTTCTACCTTCGTGTTGATTAGAATCGTTAGCGGTACCCTGATCTCCTTCTGGCCCAGTTTTGGCCCGGGTCGGCCTGATTCGGCTCACATGGTGCAGGATTTGTCCAGCGGGGGCGCTAGAGGCGGGGTGCTGCTTTTGGGTGGCACCACGGGTTTCGGTCTCAGGGCGGGGGGCCGCAGCGGGGCGCCCATGCGGGCAGCCGCCACCGGCTTGAATGAGCCCAGGGCGTCGGGGGATGGGTTGGCGGGCCTGGGCGGGCCGGGCAGCGGGCTGATGGGGCTCATGGGGCTGAGCGGGCTCGGGGTGCCGGGCGTCCCCGGGGTCCCAGGCGTCCCTGGCGTACTGGGCGTGCTGTGGGGGCTGGGCGATTCGGAGGAGCAACTGGCGACCGGGCCGTTCTTCACCTGGTCCAGCGTGTCCAGAACCACGTCGGGCGCCGGCCGGCGGTCCTGCCGCTCCAGCTGCCGCAGCTCGCCCAGGGCGACGCTCACCGTCTCCTCGATGTCCTGCAAACAGGAAGTTCACTGATTAACCGAACGGCTGGACCGCCAGTCAGTGTAGCTGGAAAATAGATTGAACTCAAATGACATTTACTTAAAAAACATAATAAAAATGTTCCATGTAATAAACAGAAAAATGAAATGTGATGTTGCCATTTTGTCAGGTTAGGAGCCAGTATTTAGTGTTGTGTAGGTATTTGCATTGGGATCGGTGGTACCAGCGGTACCAGTACCTGTGCCAGCGTCTCGGCGTCCATCACTCTGGATCGCAGCGAGTCGCTGAAGCTGTGCTGCCCGCTGCTGGAGCGCCGTATGGGCGTGTCCTCCGGCCTCCGCAGCGAGTCGTGGCGGCTCACCGTCATGGTGACGGCGGCGGAGCGGCGCCGGCGCTCCGGGCTGTCTAGGGGCGGGGTCATGCCCTGGCCCCGCCCCAGGAGGAGATCTCTGGGGCTGAAGTGTCCCGTCACGGGCGGAGAGCTCCGCTCCATCACGCCGCTGTTGCCGTGGTTATCATTGGAGCGACAGAGAGGGCGGCGGAAGAGACCGTCGGTTCGTTTCCTCCTGTGGCTGTCATCAGGAAAGTACGAAGGTAACTTTACTTAAAAAACTCTTAATTCAAGTTTCTGATAATGAGAATAGAAGATTAACAATTAATTAAATCAACTCTTTCTGCTCATAGAAATATTGCTTCTCTCTTTGTTTCTGAGCCAATTTTGACATTTTCAAGTTAAGTTTTGTTCTGCCACATTTCACCAAAAAGCTTCTCAGTGCTGCCCTCTGTGGGTTAAACAGTGACTACTGCAGGTAACTCATGTTTACGTCACTCCGCTCACATCACTCAACTTTTGAATAAGTTGCTGCAAGATCTGAAAAGTGGATAAATTGACAACAGTTGATTCCTCATTCTGTTCTCAAACGTAACCACGCCCCTTATTGGCTCTAGACTCCGCCCACTTATGGGTTTCTCAAAAGGGGGCGGAGTTTTCTGCCAAGACTTTTATCTATTTCCCTTCCACTTTAGAAATCCGTATTAGAAATCAGAATTAAATCCATTTCATTTGACCATGTAGTTGCCCCAAAATCTGCTGGTTGTTGTAGTTCTGAATTTGTTTAGTTGTAGTTTTAATGACTGCTTATACTTGTTATGACAATTCTGTTGTTTCCTTGTTTTGTATGTTTTTGTTGTTATTGACTCATGTTGTGTAGCTAATTTGTAAAACTTTGTTTGTTTTTAGCAAGAAACAGTTGAAAAAAAACCCTTAATTCTGCTGCATTTACAGAAGTCATATACTGTGGATTCTCCCGAACAAATAAATTAAATTAAATTAAATTAAATTAAATTAAATTAAATTAAATTAAATTAAATTAGCAGGGCAAGGCGATAAATGAATGTTATAAATTAATAGAACTTTTGATTTTTTTTTTATTTTATGGGGTTTTTTAAACCAAAGTGCTCATCTTGTTATAAAGATGTGTTTTGCAGTTTGCACTGAATTTAATTTTAATTACAACAATGAAGTCAAAATGTTTCCAGCATAAAATGTGAATGTTGCCAGAAAAAAGTTGTAATATTAGTAAAGTAGTAATTTTATGAGAACTCCAACACAAAAAATAAATGAGGAATGTTGAGTCTTGTTTTACAGATGAGAAAATATTCAATCTATTAACAAATCGGCATCAAATTTTTTCTTAATATTAAAGCTCTTTTCCCCTAAAATTGAGTTTTTATTTTGCCATTATTATGACTATTTAATACACTTAATTACAGAAAATTATCTTAGCCTGGCCCTAATACTCCATTGTCCAATTAATAAAAGGGAAGATTGAAATAAAATCAACTTTTTGAAAAAGAAAAAAAGAAAATAAAATTCTGTCAATTATTTTTTGAAAAAGGAACCAAGAAAAAAAGTTGCATCTGGTATGAAAAACATCTGAGTTTTTATTTTAAGCCGGATCCTCCGGCCCATTTCATAAATAATAATTCTTCCTTAAGCCCTGAGATCTGCAGGTGTTCACAGGTGAGACAGGAAGCGGGTTTCAGTGTCGGACCTGTTGAAGTTCTCCGGCGGTCTGATGTCGGTCGGGGAGCTCAGCTCGCTGCGGGACCGCTTGTC
Organism: Gambusia affinis; assembly: GCF_019740435.1. Classification (NCBI taxonomy): domain Eukaryota; kingdom Metazoa; phylum Chordata; class Actinopteri; order Cyprinodontiformes; family Poeciliidae; genus Gambusia; species Gambusia affinis. Next base: position 18,189,880 of record NC_057890.1, on the reverse strand, counting down.
CTCGGTGCTGCTGCTGCCGCCGTCGCTGTCGGCTTTCTGGCTGAGCGTATCGGACATGGCGTCCGCCCTAAAGACACAGAGCACGACTCAGTCGGGACAAATCGCTGCCGAGGCAACAAAACGCTCCGATCATCAATGAAGTGATCAATAGCAGAGAGGCTAGAGACTCCCTGAGTCCAATTAGTCTGTTAATCAACAGGAAGAAGATCCAGTTAGCAACAAATCCACTGAAATCCATCAGAGCAGATCATCAAGTAATCACACACTAATTACTGTTTTACTGTAAGACAGGCTGGAAAGAAAAACATTAAAATAAAAGATTAATAATAATTATTAAACAGAAAAAGCATGTAAAAAACAGAGTTGATGCAAACATTTCAACAATAATAATATTAATACTAGTAAACCTAAATTAGAACATTAATAACATTAATAATTTTTTTATTGATTTTTTAAACTTTGATTATTTCCATATTTTGAAAAATAAACATGTAAGACTTTAATAAAACTAACAAAGAAAATGAGTAGTTAATTAGTATTAGATTTACTGTATTGTCATTGCACAAAGACAAAACAGTGAATTTAACAAAATGTCAATTTTAGATTCAATTTTAATGTTAATAAATTTTACAAATGTATTTTTTTTTATAATTTCTGGTTCAAAAAACTTTATCTACGTAATTTAGGAACTTCAGAGGAAAAAATAAAACAAATTAAGTAAAAAAGGAAAAAAAATCTAATTAATTTAAAATAAATTAGTTATATTAAAATAATATACGTAACAAAATAAAATATATTAATGTTGCTTGAATTTAATATGAAAATGTTTCAAAATTTTAATCAAAGGAAAGATTAAGTTTAACTGAAAAAATGAGAATTAATGGACTGAATTTAATAAGAAACAGATGAAGTCTGGAGTCAAAATAAAAAACAGATTAAATTCATCAGGAGAAATAAATTAAAATTTTATAGATTTGTTGTGAAAATAGAATAAATTTATTCAAAAAATTAAACAATATTGAAATGAAAAAAATGAAAAGAAATCAGATGAAAAATATTAAAACAAAACAAATTATACGGAATAAAATACATCAGTAGATTAACTAAAATAAGATACAATTACATAGCACAGTTATTTAATAAAACTAAAACATGGCATGTATATTATGTTTCTGATGTATTTTGAACTTGCATTCATATGTTGAAATATGTGTTATGGTTCCTCAGTTTATTACATCTACACAAAAAAATGCAAAAAAGAAAAACATGAAATGTGACACATTAATTTTGTTATGCTAATCATCAATATTTAGAGTATTCTTTAGGTCAGATGTGTCAAACTCAAGGCCCGGGGGCCAAATTTGGCCCCACATATTTTTTTTTATGGCCCTCTAGACTCTAGACAGGCACATAAATAAATGTGCCTAAATATTAATTTATCAATTAAAGCGTTTTTTTCTGCCAGATTACATCAACATGAAAAAAGTTTAATGTTGTTTAACTTTAAGAAGGATTCATAAAATGCAGAAAAATCTATTTATTCATATTTTAACAGTTTAATTTGTAGGTTTATTGATAAATTTTGCCATAACTAGTTCTTTGAGTTTATTCATGATCTTGATATGGCCTAAAATAAAAATGAGTTCCACAGCCCTGCTGTAGGTAATGGCTGTAAGATATGAAAAAATATATATTCTAAAATATTCAAAATGTTAGTTTTACAGTTTAATAATAATAGAAATAACAACAGATATGTTTTGAAATGTGAATAAATTATTCAATCAACTGAAATTACATGTAAAAAAAAAAATCTGTTTTTGAGTTCTAAAGCATTATTAAGAAGTGATATTGTAATATCGGACGTGTACAAACCATTTGGGACTGTTCACTCGCCTGTCCTTCACCACGATGTACTGATGAGGCACCAGGCCGCGGCTGCCGTTCAGCCGGCCCTCCCACCAGTCATGCGACGCGCGCTGGAACAGCTGCAGCGACGTGCCCTTCTTGAAGGACAGCTCACGACCGGACCGGCCCACGTAGTCGAACCGGGCCACCGCCTCCACGGCCTCGCCCTCTGCTGGAGAGAGACCAGGAGGTGAGGCCGGCGGCATTCCAACAAGATGGAGGGCTGCCGAGCGGGAGTTGAGAACGAGGGAATGTGGCGTCTCCATGGCTGCTGTTACCACGGCAACCATTTCTCCACGAGGAGATAAAAAGATGGGTGTGTAGTGCTGCGTTCCAGTTGTCCTCTGGACTTGGAAATTCCGACTTCCCAGTCTGAGAAAAATTAACTCTTAAGTCTGATTTTCTACTGGGAAACTGAGAGCAACTTTGACTACCCCCAGTTACGACTCAGAAGGCCGGTTTTGCGTTTCAACATGGCCGCTCCTCGCGTAAAGAGTTGCAAATATTCATAAGCGTCGTTCCGTTTAAGTTCCGAATTCTTAACTAGAACGCTGTTACTTAGAGTTTAACTTCCCAGGCAACTGAAACGCAGTGTGTGAAGGTCAGGGGTCAGCGCGTACCCTCGTCGCTGGTCTGGGTCTCGGTACCGGCGTCCGGCTCGGTCTCCTCCAAGGCTCCAGGCTCGCTGAACGGACTCTCGCTGCAAGGAGATGAAGAGAAGGGAGCGAAGCAGATCAGGCAGCGAAGCAGACTGACAAACCGTCCATTCAGCGCGGGAACAAAGGGAGGAGGACGCGTGCACAGCAGGAGGCGAGGCGCTCTACAGAACCCGACAGGATGTCAGGATTTACTCAAGGTGGTGAGGAAGAGAAACACTCGTTCCTGCCAAAGCAGCTGACAAGTAACATCTCTGTCGCCCTCACGGCATCTTAAGTGGATCTCCCCAGCACTGTTTCCATAACATCCTATTTTATATGTTAGGAAGTAAATCTGGACAATAAATCATTAACAATATATATATATATCGCGATAGATACGTGGTTAATATTAATAGAAAATACGTCCGATAGAATGTTAAAAAATTTCACTGCACTCCCATCCCGAACCGCACAGCATTCTGGGGGATGTAGGCTTAATGCCCAGTTTAGGCAGCAAGATTTTTTATGTCCCAACCAATTTCCCCTTTCCAAAAATCTTAAAGACGTCATGATTATCGAGATAGCTCTAAATATAAACTTAAGACATATCCCTTGCGTATGCTGGGTGTTTAGAGTGTCTGGTCCGCTCTAAAGGGCGTCGGGTGTCCACAAAATACCGCCATTGCTGAACATTGGTGAGTGGAACTTGTTCGTGTTTGGCTCGATACTACAAACTGTAGGACCAAACCTGTTATATCCAACATTTCTTATCGTCATTTGTGTGTTCAGGTTTCGAAAATCGACCGACAATTAAAAGATCTTGCCCTTTGAACCAGGTTTTAGCTGTTTAACCTCTGACGGGCCTAGCTAAGTCGTCCTTTGGTTACCTAGCAACAACCTGTTGAGTGAAGGGAGAAAATGAGACTGGATGAACCAGGAAAGGTCACGTCACCAGTTTGTCAGTATTTCAGATATTTAAAGGAAAAAAAAGAAATAATTAATATTGACTGATATGAAACCCTTTTGTTAAGTTGCAGAATTATCGAGGCCTGTCGCAGCAATACATTTCTCTAAACAATAAATTGTCCCAGTAAATACTGCAATAAACGATAATACTTTTTGAAAATTAACATTTAACATTTTGAGAGTTTCAAGTCATATGTAGCTAATGACACAATAATGTAACTTACCCTCTGAAAGATCAATAAAAACTTAAATTTTCTAAAGTAAAATTGGAACTGGAAGATATTACAAACACCCAAAATGAAACAAAGGCCAAAACAATAAATAAAATGGGGGAGGAGGGAATCACAGTTACAACAGAAACCATAAATAAAATGGACTATGATGTTTCTGTAAACAACATTGCCCTTCGAGATTTATCAATTTCAAAATGGAAATTGGAGAACTCATCTACTTTGAGGTTAATGTGAATAGAAAAGGAAACATTAAATAAAATGTGAGGCCGGTCTCACCAGTACTGGTCGCCGGTCATGCACTTCTCATAAACCGGGCCTGGAAGCTCCTTGATGTCAGGAAAGATGTTGTCGTGGTGCAGGATGACCGTTTTGATGACCTCATTGACATGCGCCTGGCAGGCCACCTGGTCCAGCGTGTCGGGCGTCGGCAGGAGGGTGGGGCCGAACACGATGGCCAGGTTCCCGGCGTCCATCATGTTCTCATCGTTGTACTGGGAGAGGCTGGCGGAGCACGGAGGAAGATTTGGTCACTTGAGTCAGAAGTATTGGCGCCAATTCATAAGTTTCTGAATTAAAACAACCATTTGTTCATTTCCACAAGCTAATAAATACAAAGGTTCACTGTGCCTTTAAATAATAACAAAAACAGATTGATAATTGTTTTTAAATGTGAAGCATTGTCTATTTTTATATCTTTGAGCTGACACACTGACACACTCCTGAATGCCTTTCGTCTTCAACAAAACCCCAATTAATGCAGCAGGAACATCACACCTGCGTGTCACACTTTCTGCCTCTCCATCCCTCGCTGTGCTTTCGTTCTATATTTATCTGAGAGGCGGCAGAACCAAACTGACGACTAGCGAGGCCTGTGTTCTCTCTCTGAGGGGAAGAATGAGGCGGCAGACACTCACTGGTTGAGGAAGGCGAACAGGTAGCGCATCACCACCAGCGTGGCCCTCGGGACGCCCAGCAGGATCTTCCTGATGCACTGAGCTCTCTCATACAGGTTTTCCATCCCTGCAGCAGGAAACAGAGAGACGTTTCCAGGCTTCATTTGACGGGACAAACTTCAGAGACAAACGGACATCAGACGGTTAAACTCCCTCAATTTTCCTCCAGTTTTGCTCAAAAACAGAGTTTGAGTGTTCAGTGAGAATGATGTCAGTGCATATATTTTGGTAAGCAAACAGTAATTTATGTTGTGTGCATTTAAATCACAAACATTCACTCAATACGTATTCTGGCTTATGCACTTTACTCTGATAAACTTTTGCTGTACTTGCTTTATTCCTGCTCCTCATGTATGGAAACCCAGAATGATCAAAAACAGCCAACATTTTATGTGCGTTTCCGATTAAAATATGTTTATAACATGCTAACAGCTGTCTTCACAACTTAAAGGTAATCTATTATGCTTCCTTGAACAGTTTAGGAGAAGTTTCTGGGCTATATGAAACATGTTCATTACATTTTGTTGCACAAAATCATTCTTAGATAATGAGATTTTAGCTGTTTGAAACAATATCTGACAGTTTGGAAAAGCTTTTATTTGGCACTGCAAACGGGAAACAAAGGGGACGAAATGTCGAGGGAAGCGGAGGGTCTGCGCCGGAGGTAAACGCATTCAGGCGGCGCCGTCGGTACTCACGGACGCAGGAAATGAGGTCGTTGAACCTGTCCTTTGGAAACAGAGGGTTCTCCAAACCCCTGAAGTACAGCTTCAACACCCCGGCCACAGAGTTGATGTCGTGGTTGCTCTCCTCGTCTATGAGTGGGTCGTTACCTGGGCAACCAGCAGAAGCGCCGTTATCGCCTGACAGTTTTGCTGCTTACCAGTCATGTGACCCTCTGACCTCACAGGTGACCTCTCACCTCTCTCGAAGCAGTTCTTGATGTCGTTGACCTCGACCTGCGAGCCTGAAACCCGGAAGATGCCCTGATGCTGAAGACCTGAGAAAAACATCTGGGTTTGACTGGAAGCTGCAGTCAGTTTGACATGTAAGTCTATAAAATAAACATCAGGGGGTTTAAAGTGCGGTTCGGGGGCCATTTTCAGCCCTTGGAATGTTTTCTGTGGCCCAGCCACCATAATTAAAGGCACAAGAAATTGGTGCAGATGAACATTATTTGTAATTTTTCCAAAATGGGAATTGTTACGTAAAACATTTTTATTTTTCTTTAGCCTCGTTCACAAACATCATCTGTTTTTACTTAGAAAAAAGACTTTGCACACCCGTTGATTTAACTCAACAAAATACAGCAAACATAAAAAAAAAAAAAAAAACATTTCCAGGCCAAAAAAACAACAGTCTACTTAGAAAAAAATGGTGATTGATAAAAAATCATATAAACTGAGTATTGAAGTCACAACCAAATAAATGTGAAAAGAAAAAAAAACATCCAAGCTAAAAATTGAGACGTACCGTGTAGATTAATGTAGCGGATGCAGCTTTCCACTAGCAGTGGTATGGCTTTAGTTGAATCCTATCAACACACCAAGAGAGCAACTTAGAGAAAAACGTTTGCTTTCAATTAATTTAAATAAGAATACAGCAAAAGTACAAAAACCACATTCTTTAAACGGGAGAAGAAGTCATCCAATCAGAGAGAAGAAAGTTTAATAGTTATGCTGTTGTAGATATAAAATTATTTCATTTAAAAACTATAATTAAAAAGTTTTATTTTGCTACAATGTTTTTCTTTCACGTAATTTTTTTTACTTACTTTAAGATTGTATCCTTTGATAAAGACTAAAATTTTATGTTTTTTAATGTTTATTAACCTCAGTTGAGACTAGATAAGTGCTGAAAGCTTTGGGTAGCTTTAAAACCAAAGAAAGGTTTCACATAGCGCAGCGTCAAAGCTAATGCTAACACGTACTTTAGTCTGTATGCCGATGACACTCTCCTTCATGTTTACATTTTTAATTTAGATAGCCGTTGCCTAAACAAGAGATATTGTGATTAAACTGTTGAAATGGGCAGTTTAAATGTTTTTTAAGGAATTCGCAAATGTTTTAGCTAATCACAGAAGATTACCAGCAAAAACTGATTGACCCCTGACCCCTGACCCCCGGTGTCTACCTGGTGCTTGCTATGGGAGTTCTTCCGCCCACGACTACGATGAGCAGCAAAAGGAGGAAGAAATGAAGAGAAAGAGGAGTTTCTCAGAGTTCACAGTAAAGTGGTGAAAGAAGCAAGATTGGTTATTAGCCTGAAGAGAAAATGAGCGTGAAATGAGAAAAAGCCTCACCTGGTAGTCAGTAATTCAGATTTATATCCTGCAACAGGAAGAACAGAGAACATTTAAAATTTAAAGCATGCAGATTATCGTGTGTAAGCCCTGAAAGACGTGGTTCTTACCCTCAGCTAAGGCTTTCTTTAATATGTCATGTTTGGCCTGGAGTTTGGAGATCAGATTGCTTCCCTCTAAATACTCGCGAAACTTCTGAGGATGGAAGAAGAGACACAGAGCTTTATTTATCCCAGAGAAATCTGCAGAGTTTCTGCTGAAATAAAGCAGATACAGTGATTCACTGCATTATTTAAATTTGGACTATTGAGCCTAATAGTAAAAACAATGACATGTTTTCACCATGTTATTTATGCATTTATGAAAATTAATAAACCATTTGTATTTGGTTCAATGCTAAATACTTAGCTCAAAACTAAACATTAACCTAGCATCTAAAATATTAAGATTACTAGTTAAATATTAACCTAGAAAGCTAAATGTTCAGATTCTTAGATAAATATTGCTAATATTTAGCAAGTATTAGCAATATTTGCTTGCTAATATTTTTAGCAAGTGAAAATATTTAGCTCCAAATTAAATATTAACCTACCAGTCTAAATAAATCTAAATTTAATCTTGCTTTCATTTCCTAGTTCTGACTTTAGTTTCAGAATTTTGACTTTTTTTTCCTTAATCTCAGAATTGTGACTTTAACTGGCCATGTAAAATAATCTCTAAAATCCATCCTGTTCCTCCAGTAAGTTCTGCTACACATCTTTGTCAATGCAGCAGATTAAGGTGTAATTTTCTTTTCACAATCTTAAAAATCCATGATAATCCCAACTGACGTGACACAGGAAACATGTCTGATTTATAATCTGTAAGATGAACGATGTTTTTTGTCCGCTGTGTTTCTCCAGTGAATGTAAATGAGACTCGGAGTCTTCGCTTCGCTTCGCTGCCGTTTCCTCACATTGAAGTAGAAAAGCTCCGTCTCCTGCTGGTTGGCTCGTCTCTTGGCCAGACTGGGTTTGTTCAGGTAGCCGTCCGACACGCTGGACTTGACCGACTCGGAGGACGGGCTGTGGGTGAAGCTCTGCGACACGTCGCAGTCGTCCAGCACCGTCATGTCCTGCAGCGTGGTCAGAGTCGCTCCCCAGGTCTTCTTCACCTGAAGGAAACACATTTTAAAGGTGCTGCACTTTGACTTCCCTGTCAACCACAAACTTTAATGTGTTTAACTGGGTTTTTATGTGATAGACCAGAAAATGAGACGCTAATCTGTTAATTAAAAGATCTGAAAAGTGTGGAGTGAGTATATATTCAGCCTTCCTGAGTAAATCAAAGAGTGCAAACTACAGACTGAAATTTCTGCCTATTCTTTCATGTGGAAAATCTCAAGAATGGCCTGACTGAATGGAAAGCAAGTCCTGATGGACTAGATTCTTAGTTGGATTCACGTCTGAACTTTGACTAGGCCATCCTGACACATTCCATTCGTTCAGGGTTGTTGTCCTGCTGGGTGGTGGATGTCCAACCCAGACTCAACAGTTTTGGCTTGTGGTGTGCTTGAGTTGTCTCCAGACTTTCAGGATTTTAATTTGGATTTTTTTTCTGCTCGTTTTCAATCCATTTAATCTCAGAAAGTAAAATTTTGTTGCTTGTTCATCCATCAAACTGCTGTAGATCTCAACATAAGGGATGAACCGGGACATTTACGACTTAAATGAAAACATAAAACCCAATTAGGGGATTTAATTCTTTACACACTCTTCATATGCAGAGTGTGTTTGTATTTACAGCGTGTGACGGCTGGTTTTATGGGCCTGTGATGGTCGGGGCGTGGTTGTGTGTGTGCTGGGAGCTGCTGAGACGTGCAGATGCTGCTCATTAATCCCGACTCCTTCAGCATTTTTATGCCCTTCAGGCCGAGTTAACAGCTGCCCTCTGCGCTACACGACAGCAGGGACACAGACTGCTGCAGCAGCCAGTCGCTCTGCTTTACTTTGGGACGCTACAGCTGCTACATTATCACCCAATTAAAACTGTATAAATTACCACAACTAAAGAAGTTCTGACGCAGAAACACATGAGATCTCAGGGCTTTTCACCCAGTTTAGTGTTTTTATTTCACACTTTGAGCAAACAGCTGGAAAAATGCTCTGCAGGATTCATAGTCTCAACATAAATCCACTTATTTTCTGATGTGTTTGCAGGTCAAAAGACCTAATCTGTTTGGATAAAAGTTGCAGGATTGTTCATCTGCAGCTCTGCGTAGTTTGGGAGCCATTTCTAAAGTTACAACCAAAAATTTGGATTATTTAGTCTAACATAAAAAAACAGTCATATTTTAACCATGTTAATTTATTTATAAACCTAATTTAAGCTACATATTTAGCTCCAAACTAAATATTTAGTTAGCAAGCCAAATTAGTATAATAGAAACTACATATTTAATTAGCTAAACATTAAGTTTAGAAATTATTGAAGTTAAATATTTAGCTGACTAAATATCTACCTAATATTTAGTTTGCACACTAAATATTAGGTTAGGAAGCTAAATGTTAAGCTCCAATTTACATGTTTAGTTTAAAAACTACATATTTATTTAGGGAAGTGTTTAGTTTCTAACATGTTGATGCTAAATAGTTAGCCTGCTAACTACATATTTAGTAGATAATATTTAGCTGGCAGAAAAAGCAAAATTTATCAGTATTTAGCTTGGTAACTAAATATGTTGTATTTAGTTAACTAAATATTCAGCTCACAAACTGTTTAGTTAGCAAGCTAAACATTTAGTTAGAAACTACATATTTAGTTTAAAAACTAAATATTTTGTTAGCTACATATTTAGTCTGAATCTAATTGAAACTTTATATATTTTATCTACAGATATTCTATAATAGATCTTTTTATAAAATAACTTTAAAGAGTTCCTTTATTGGGGCCTGCCCATAGCAATGCATAAGGAGAGCAGTGACTGACTTGCGAAGCAAGTCAGTCACTGCCTCCATGCATTGCATGGCAGGCACCTATTGTTCTACACCCAATAGAATGTCTCTTTATTGGGGCCTGCCCCATAGCAATGCATAAGGAGAGCAGTGACTGACTTGCGAAGCAAGTCAGTCACTGCCTCCATGCATTGCATGGGCAGGAACCTATTGTTCTACACCCAATAGAATGTCTCTTTATTATTGGGGCCTGCCCCATAGCAATGCATAAGGAGAGCAGTGACTGACTTGCGAAGCAAGTCAGTCACTGCCTCCATGCATTGCATGGCAGGCACCTATTGTTCTACACCCAATAGAACGCCTCTTTATTCTTAACTTCTTCTTCCGTCAACCGGAATGCGGCTCGCACCGCTGCGAGCCCACCCACAAAAGTGGTATCAAAACGTGCGGCCCGTTCCCGGCAGGTGTGCTATTATTTTTATAAGGAATCGGACTTAAGATGGCGAAGTAAAAAGCGAAAAACGAGCAAAATTTCCAACTGCCGAAACGCAGAGCATAACTGAAACCAACTGACGCTCCAGTAGAGTGAGAATTTAAGCAGATTTTTGACCCCAAAGCGATTTTGAAATCGCCGTCACGCCCACAAATATCGCCCGATTGGTATCAAACTCGGTCATGACATTGATACGCGTGCCTGCTCCGGTAAAATGTGTTCGATATTTCTCTAGCATTTACGGTTTTCTGTCAAGGTGCTTCAGAGTGAAATCATGGGACAGGGTAACTGACGCTCTCCCTGATTCACTTCCATGTATTTCTGAAAAGTTTCTGCACAATTTTTTGTCTCATCACTGCAATTACTGTGAATGAGGTAAAAATATGAATTGCGGTACTATCGGAGAAGACAAATAGCCCTCTCATACGCTTCAAACGGTTTTTGAATATGTATTACGGTTCCTGAACGGCAAAGGTTTGTTCGGAGTGCTTTTTCCATATTAATTGGCTGGGTGTCTCACAAAGATAGAATTTTTTCTCCCCCTTTCTGTCTCAAACACACATGACAGTAAGCAGCTGATCCATTACCATAGCAACGGAACACATGAGGCCAGAGCAGCTGATTCATGGGAGGACTCTCTGGAATGAGCTGGCCTTTATAACTACTTGTGTTTTGGGCATTTTATAACTGATTTTAACAAACCATTGTTACACAAAGGATTAATGTGTCAATTTTAAATAAAGCTTAATGGAAATTTCCCAATAAAAGCCCCAATATCTCTGTCAGGTGAGTGCAGCGCCGTAAGGCGCTGAAAAAATCTCTGCCTATATTATCTTTTCCTCTCAGGTTATGGCACTGGCTTGCGCAGCAAGCCAGTGCAATGGCATTAACCTTTGACCTAATGATAATAAATAGGACTATCAGAACACCATATCTGTAGTTCTAACTAACACTCAGTTAAAACAGAGCTTCCAATTAGAACTACTGGCTGTTTAGGCCAGTAAATAAGAGATTTAACTCAAACACTGTTAGCCATTGGATTAGTGTGGGCATTTAATATGAAGCTTATGTTTATATTTCAAAATAAAAGCCTTCTTATTTCCCTCAGGTTAATGCATCGCCGCAAGGCGATGCAATAATATTAGAATGCTTTATATTCTTCTCTCAGGTTAGGGATCTGCCTTGCGCAGCAAGGCAGATCATTAAGATAAGATTTTTACCTTAAATAAACTATTAGCTATTTTACTTACTTATTAGTCATTTTAAATATACTGAATGGAGTAAGTCAATTACAGAAAACATTCTAATGATACCCCACATGCTATTGGCAACACTTAGGTAAAGATGTGTTTGGCCTGCTTTGATCAGAAAAACTAACTGCTTCAAACTATTAGGATTCCATCTCTCCCTGTGTGTTTCATTCTCATGACAGTTGAGCTGCTCTTTAGAACTACAAAGACTGAAGGTTAGAACTACAACATGGTGGAACTGTCAGTTACTACAGAGGAGGACTGAGCTGGCCTTTAGAACTACTTGTGTTTTGAGCATTATAGAAACAATTTAACACATTCACTGTTACACATGGGATTAGATTGACCATTTCTTGTGATGCTTACTGAAAATTTCAAAATAAAAGCCTTGGCAATTTTTACATCATATATTTGCTCATTTTTGCTTGACGTGATTGGTTTATCAAAAGCACTCTTAGACACTGGATTAGTGTGGGCATTTAATATGAAGCTTACTGCAAATTTCAAAATAAAAGCCTCTATATGTCCCTCTGGACAGTGCACCGCCGGAGGCGGTGCAATGATATCATTCTGCATTATCTGGTTCTCTCAGGTTAGGGAGCTGCCTTGCGTAGCAAGGCAGTTCATTAGCATTAGCCATTTAGCTTAAATAAGCTATTACCTATTTTTCTTACTTATCTGCCATGTTTAGTATTCTGAAGGAATTAAGTAAATTACAGAGAATATTCTAATAATGTCCCACATGCTACTGAGAGCATTCACGCTAACATTAGCATTTTTGCTCATTTTAGCTAATACACTTACTTTATCATACTGAATGGTGCATGTCCAGTTTACTTAACATTCTTGTGATTCTATTGATTACATTGCAGCTTTCTTTAGCATTGATGCAAATTCTTAGCATCAGAACGCTGGGTCCAAACCGACGGGCACACTTTGGCAGGCCCCAGTTAAATTTCTTCAGGAATTTTCTAGTTATTTATTATTCTTCCGTCACCCGGAATGCGGCTCGCACCGCTGCGAGCCCACCCACAAAAGTGGTATCAAAACGTGCGGCCCGTTCCCGGCAGGTGTGCTATTATTTTTATAAGGAATCGGACTTACGATGGCGAAGTAAAAAGTGAAAAACGAGCAAAATTTCCAACTGCCGAAACGCAGAGCATAACTGACACCAACTGACGCTTTTTTAGAGTGAGAATTTAAGCAGATTTTTGACCCCAAAGCGATTTTGAAATCGCTGTCACGCCCACAAAAATCGCCCGATTGGTATCAAACTCGGTCATGACATTGATACGCGTGCCTGCTCCGGTAAAATGTGTTCGATATTTCTCTAGCATTTACGGTTTTCTGTCAAGGTGCTTCAGAGTGAAATTATGGGACAGGGTAACTGACGCTCTCCCTGATTCACTTCCATGTATTTCTGAAAAGTTTCTGCACAATTTTTTGTCTCATCACTGCAATTACTGTGAATGAGGTAAAAATATGAATTGCGGTACTATCGGAGAAGACAAATAGCTCTCTCATACGCTTCAAACGGTTTTCAAATATGTATTACGGTTCCTGAACGGCAAAGGTTTGTTCGGAGTGCTTTTTCCATATTAATTGGCTGGGTGTCTCACAAAGATAGAATTTTTTTCCCCTCTTTCTGTCTCTCACACAGACATGACAGTTAGCAGCTGATCCATTACCATAGCAACGGAACACATGAGGCCAGAGCAGCTGACTTATGGGAGGACACTCTGGAATGAGCTGGCCTTTAGAACTACTTGTGTTTTGGGCATTTTATAACTGATTTTTACAAACCATTGTTACACAAAGGATTAGTGTGTAATTTTTAAATAAAGCTTAATGGAAATTTCCCAATAAAAGCCCCAATATCTCTGTCAGGTGAGTGCAGCGCCGTAAGGCACTGGCTTGCGCAGCAAGCCAGTGCAATGGCATTAACCTTTGACCTAATGATAATAAATAGGACTATCAGAACACCATATCTGTAGTTCTAACTAACACTCAGTTAAAACAGAGCTTCCATTTAGAACTACTGGCTGTTTAGGCCAGTAAATAAGGAATTTAACCCAAACACTGTTAGGCATTGGATTAGTGTGAGCATTTAATATGAAGCTTATGTTTATTTTTCAAAATAAAAGCCTTCATATTGCCCTCAGGTTAATGCATCGCCGTAAGGCGATGCAATAATATTAGAATGCTTTATATTCTTCTCTCAGGTTAGGGATCTGCCTTGCGCAGCAAGGCAGATCATTAAGATAAGACTTTTACCTTAAATAAACTATTAGCTATTTTACTTACTTATTAGTCATTTTAAATATACTGAATGGAGTAAATCAATTACAGAAAACATCCTAATGATACCCCAAATGCTATTGGCAACACTTAGGTAAAGATATGTTTGGCCTGCTTTGATCAGAAAAACTAACTGCTTCAAACTATCAGGATTCCATCTCTCCCTGTGTGTTTCATTGTCATGACAGTTGAGCTGTTCTTTAGAACTACAAAGACTGAAGGTTAGAACTACAACATGGTGGAACTGTCAGTTACTACAGAGGAGGACTGAGCTGGCCTTTAGAACTACTTGTGTTTTGAGCATTATAGAACCGATTTAACACATTCACTGTTACACATGGGATTAGTTTGACCATTTCTTATGATGCTTACTGAAAATTTCAAAATAAAAGCCTTGGCAAATTTTACATCATATATTTGCTCATTTTTGCTTGACGTGATTGGTTTATCCAAAGCACTCTTAGACACTGGATTAGTGTGGGCATTTAATATGAAGCTTACTGCAAATTTCAAAATAAAAGCCTCAATATGCCCCTCTGAATAGTGCACCGCCATAGGCGATGCAATGATATCATTCTGCATTATCTGGTTCTCTCAGGTTAGGGAGCTGCCTTGCGTAGCAAGGCAGTTCATTAGCATTAGCCTTTTAGCTTAAATAAGCTATTACCTATTTTTCTTACTTATCTGCCATGTTTAGTATTCTGAAGGAATTAAGTAAATTACAGAGAACATTCTAATAATATCCCCCATGCTACAGAGAGCATTCACGCTAACATTAGCATATTTGCTCATTTTAGCTAATACACTTACTTTATCATACTGAATGGTGCATGTCCAGTTTACTTAACATTATTGTGATTCTATTGATTCTATTGATTACATTGCAGCTTTCTTTAGCATTGATGCTAATTCTTAGCATCACAACGCTGGGTCCAAACCGACGGGCACACTTTGGCAGGCCCCAGTTAAATTTCTTCAGGAATTTTCTAGTTTATTTATTTTTCTTCCGTCAACCGGAATGCGGCTCGTACCGCTGCGAGCCCACCCACAAAAGTGGTATCAAAACGTGCGGCTCGATCCCGGGAGGGGAGCTATTACTTTTGGTGGGATTTGGAGTTACCATGGCGACGTAAAAAGCAAAAAACGACCCCAAAATCACTAACGAGCTCACCAGGTGCAAGTCTCGTCGTCAAGGGGACGAGGCAACCAGTAAATCCTGAAAATACCCTATTTTTGAGGATTTTCTGTGTCATAACTTTATGTAGAAACGCCATTCAAACTTCATTTTGGTTATCGTTATCTCTTTTAAAGTGAAGACAGCACGTCAATATGTATTATGGTTTGTCCACAACTTCTTTCTAAGCGACCCAAAGTTTTTGATTTTTGGAAAAATCAGAGTGTGAAGGCCGCTCCGCTAGAGTGAGAGTCAGAGCGACATTTTGACCCCAAATCATTTTTTAACTCGCCCTCACGCTCACAAATATTGCATGATTGGTATCAAACTTGGTCATGACATTGATACGCGTGCCTGCTCCGGTCAAATGTTTTCAAAAATTATCTAGCGCTTACAGTTTTCTCTCCAGGTGCTTCAGAGCAAAGTCATGCGCCAGGGTAGCAGACGGATCTCACTGATTCACTTCCATGTATTTCTGATAAATTTCAGACCTTGGCACACACTTTTTTTATCTCATCGCTGTTAATACTGTGAGTGAGGTAGAGATATGAATGGCGGGACTATGTGAGACGACAAATAGCCCTCTCATATGCTTCAAACGGTTTTCGAATATGTATTACGGTTCCCGAACGGGAAACAGTTGTTTGCAAATCTTTTATTATTCAAACTGGCTGGCTCAAACAGAGAATTGTCTCCCCCTGGATGTCTCACTCACAGCTGGCAGAGAGGATTATTTACCATGGCAACGGAACCCAGAGCAGGGAGAGCTGCTGAGAGCAGGGAGAGCTGCTGAGAGCAGGGAGAGCTGCTGAGGACTACAAATACGCATCACTGTAGTTCTAACTAGTAGTTCAGTTAAAACAGAGGAGGACTGAGCTGGCCTTTAGAAAAACTTGCTGCTATGGGCTGTATATAACTAATTTAACCCTGTCACTGTTACACATGGGATGAGTCTAGCCCTTTGAAATGAAGCTTACTGAAAATTTCAAAATAAAAGCCCTTGAAAATTTTTACATCAGGTCATTGCTTTTTTGAGCGTTATATGACTGATTTAATCCAATGACTGTTACACATGGGATGACTTTGACCCTTTCAAATGAAGCTTAACAAAAATTTCAAAATAAAAGCCTTGGGAATTTTTACATCATGTAATTTTTTTTGGCTTTATGTGACTGGTTTATCCAAAGCACTCTTACACATTGGATTAGTGTGGGCATTTAATATGAAGCTTACTGCAAATTTCAAAATAAAAGCCTCAAAATGCCCCTCTGGACAGTGCACCGCCGGAGGCGGTGCAGTGATATCATTCTGCATTATCTGTTTATCCGAGGTTAGGGAACTGCCTTGCGTAGCAAGGCTGTTCATTAGCATTAGCCTTTTAGCTTAAATAAGCTATTTTCTATTTTTCAGACTTATTAGCCATGTTTAGTATACTTAATGGAGTAAGTAAATGACAGTAAACATTCTAATGATACCCCACATGCTACTGAAAGTATTTATGCTTACATTAGCATATTTGCTCATTTTAGCTAATACACTTACTTTATCATACTGAATGTTGCATGTCCAGCTTACTTAACATTCTTGTGATTCTCCACATGCTATTGATTACATTGCAGCTTTCTTTAGCATTGATGCTAATTCTTAGCATCACAACGCTGGGTCCAAACCGACGGGCACACTTTGGCAGGCCCCAGTTAAATTTCTTCAGGAATTTTCTAGTTGTAACTGATGTCTGGTTGTTAGTGGGAAGCCCGTCCAGTGGATGTTTATGTTTAGATAGATTTGAGATCTCTGACTGTCCTCTGATTGCATTTGTGTGTCTGACCTCTTCGTTCTCGATCTTCAGGGACGCCAGGCGGGTCTGGAGCTGAGTGAGGCGCAGCGACAGCTCAGCCTGGACCTGCGGCTGGGAGGCGATCTGGGTCGTCTGACAGGAAGCGAAACGTCACCAACACAAGAAGCAAAAACTGCAGATCCTCAGGTCAGAATCCTGATTCACTCTGGTTTACAGCTGCAGCAGCTATTTCTGTTCATTGCCAATTACGTCAGGATTTGTCCTCCATACATTACCAGATAAATACGTATAGAAAGAGATGAATCAGGAGTTTTGTTGTTATTTTTCCGGTTGAACTCACTGTGTCGCCCATGTGCGCCTGGAATCCGAAGCGCTGCGGTGGGCAGAAGGCAGTGGGGTAGAGGCCCAGCAGACGCTGCCTGTCGCGGGCCGGGTCCAGGTTCTCCACAGCCCCCTCCAGAACCTCCAGGCCCGCCCGCCTGGAGGCTTCAAGGCTCAGTTCGGCTGATAGGTAGGTCCTCAACGCCCGGCTCAGACTGGAGTGGTACCCTAAGTCACAGCACTGAGAAACAATCAAGACGAAGTTTTAAGAGTCCTGCAAACTCATTTTGGGAAAATCGTTCTGAATGTTTGAAGAAGACGCTGACTTCCTGTAACTTCCTTCTTAACGAAATGTGAACAAAAATGGAGGCGTCAAATTTTAGCAGTTGGAGGATTTTTATTTAGTCTTTGGCTAAAGACCACGAGTCATTTTTCACGCTAACGCTAGGCTAACACATTTATTTTGGTTGTATTTACCCAGAATGCTCTGCACTGTTGTCCACTTCCTGTTTTTGGAGCGGTCTCCGGTCCGCTTGGTGTTCACATATGCATTCAAACTGAACCAGAGTTCACTTCATCCAAACCCAGACTGAGTTTTGTAGGCAAACCAGAGTTTCCCAAACAAACCGGACTTTAAGGCAAATGGACTGGAGTTCGATTAAAGGGCCAGTATTCTGTGTTTTCCAGGCACAAAGAGCCATTTTATGACATAATCAAGTAACTATGTTTCCTCCACTTGTTGTAAAAGTACCATAAAGGTAATTTGACTTACTGAACACCTTGAAATTGGGCCTCTGTCTTTAAAAACTCCTGCTCTTTCTGAAACTCCACCTCCAGGAAGTCATCCCAACATGGCTCCTGCATTAACCCTTTAACGGCGTTTTTACCAGCATTCCTCTCAGCAGCAGCTCCTATAATAAGCTCAGCAGCGTTCGCTAATTGCTGCTGGCTAGTCTGAAGGAGCTGAGTGGGGGAGGAGCTGTGTTTCGAAGGCGGGGCTAGATCCACCCAGGCGTTTTGCAGCTGAATGGTTGCCATGGAGATTAAAGGATTTCTCAAACAGGCATTAAAGAATCAAGTCAGCACTCCAGGTTTGATTTTGACAATGGAATAACACCACAAGATGGAAAGCTCCAAAAGTTATATTTACATAATACTGCCACCTGATTGAACCCTGAGGTGAGTTCATCAGACTGGTCAGAGTCAGAGCTCCGTAGCAGCAGATTCTTTTACTCACGTCGATGATGTCGGGCAGATCGTGGATGTAGTATTTAAAGACGGAGGCGTTGGTCGCCTCCAGAGTCAGTAAATACTCATTTCTGGCTTTCAGAGTCTTCAGTTTGTTCTCTGAGTATTTCGCCTTCCTCTGAGAACAAAAGGAACAAATTATTAAACCCATGAATCCTTTCTTAGTTCTGCACTGATTCCTGTAACAGTTATTCATAAGTTTACCTTCTCTCTCATCTTCTCCATCTTGCGGGCGGCGTTGCGCCTCTGGTGGCGCTCCTCTATCCGCAGGCCGAACACGGGCTCCACCCCGCCGCCCGTCCCGGACACGCCCTTCACGCGGCCCTCCTGCCGCTCCGCCTCCCGCAGCTTGGCCTCCGCGCTGATCATCTCCGCGTTGTACATGTGATACGTCTTCATCACCTTGTTAACGGCAGCAGAAAGACAGTTTGCACCTTCTGGTTCAGTTTCAGTCTTATGGACACAGTACTAAACGTTTTAATCAAGTTTTTTTACATAATAAGAATCCTATAACTGTAACAGATTTTAAATCCACTGAGTGAAGATTAAAGCTGTTTATTCTGCTGCGAAACAGTGAAAATGTGTTTCTGTTTACCGTGTAAAGCTCGTTCAGAAGCTTCATCAGGTCGTCCTGCAGCTGCTGGAGGATTTCCTTACTCTGACACCAAAAAGAAAAATATCAACATAAACTCCAAAACAAAACGAGGTTCATCGTTTTCAGCCAAATTTACAAGCTTTGTTACGACACAGTCATCTAAAATATATCTGTTTTTCAGAATATTGCTAATCAATATCTCACTGCAAGCAAGGATACAGTTGTTATTTTTGTATCTGTATTAATGGCTGTGTACTAGCACCATTGTAGATAGAAAAAAAATTCTGTCAAAATTTTCTAGAAAAAGTAACTACATTTTTAAGTTTGTAACACATAAAACCCTCCAAACGAAAAAAATGTAACTTTTTAAATTCAGAAATTCCTCTTTTTTATTTTCAGGTAATCTCAACATTTCTGAGATATTTGGCAGAAATGTTCTACTCCAGTTTTTTTTCTATGATGCTAATACATCAAACACATTTTATTAAAACATGCAAGTTTTGTGTTTTTCTGTTTGCAATTATATTAAGCAATAAAGGTGGTTTAAAAAAGGAATCTAATATTTTAAGAGAAGATTAGTTGTAAAGTACGGAAGAGGATTATGGCAACTGCAGTTGAAAAATAATTTTGACATTTTAACTCAGAATTATGACTTTAATTTCAGATTTATTGCTTTTTTTCTTAATATTCTGACTTTTTTCACAAAATTTTTACTCTAATCTCATAATTCTGACATTAATTTCCGTATAATGAGTTTAATGTCTGAAGATTGAAGTCAGAAATCTGAGGAAAAAATTGTAAATTTTTTGTTTGCTTGTTTTTCCAGTGGCCCCAGTCGTCTTCCGTAGTAAATTATTGGGCTATAAAACCAAGTTTCAGGCTTACATTCTGAGTTTTTAGCCTCATTTTGTGGCCATATCATGTGTTAATATTATTAGTCATGAAAGAGGCTTGCAGAACATTTTCCCGCCTCTGCCTGAGTAAATCTGCTGCCCCTCTCTGAGCGCAGGCCTCTACATGTGTCCTTTTTGTCATTACTGCAGTAACAGAGTTGATTTTAATGAGAAGTAAAGTCTGCAGATCTCCGCTGCGCCGCTGCGGACTTTAACAAATTAAACACACGCGCACGCTAACTTTAGCTCTGCGTGTTCATTATTAATCTGGCTTCTGGCTCGTCTTTTATTCATGGCAGCTAAAGTGCAGCGACTGCCAGCAGCTCTGAGCCGAGGACCTCCATCACATCCGGCGCCGCTCGCCGGACAGACGCCCAGCAGAGCCGGCCGCCCCGGTGGCCATGGCGACGCAGACGAGCCGCGCCCGCCGGGAACGGGATTCATCCATCGTGGGATTCAAGACGGTTTAGTGTAATGCAATATTGATGCTGCCACATAACTGCTTCCCCAAACTGCTGGGCTGTTTAATGCATGAGTTCAGTTTCAATTATGAATGCGTTTGTTTGTGTGCGGTCAAATCCATTTCTTCATCTGATGCTGCTTCTGGATCACAGCCTTTAGAGATTCTCTCACATTATTTAAGAAAGTAAATATATTTATAGTAATGAAGTGCAGCAATCACTCTAGCAGGACGTCATGCTTCAGATGCTTTGTTTGTAGATGCAACAAACCTAAAAATCGAGAAAAAATAAAATGCTGGGTCATATGGAGCCATAGAAAAGTAAATAATAAAATCTGAATATATGTATAGAAATATCTATGATTTTCAGCAAAGGATGGAGTGAGCATCTTTCCTCAAAGATCCTGTGGAAATCTATGGAAGTCCATTTGTGCCACTCTGATGAAGACATGAAAGTTGTATCTCATAATTATGATTTTGTTATTATATTTCATTGATATTATTATTATTATAATAATAATACAGGTTTGCCTCTGAGTTCTTTTTTATCAGAGTGGCAGAATTGAACTTCCATATAAACCCCATAAAACTGAAGAGGATGGGTTTCTGCTCACCCACCATAAACGTCCTTTGAAAACGACCCAAACAACTGGTAATGTCTACGCAACAATTTTAACTATCGTCATGGCGACCATTGGTGATGTTTGTGAGCATAAGGTTGCTCTGGTTAGAAATGATGGGGCTTTTATTATTTATTTGTCCTCTGCTAGTCCTAAACATCAGATACAATCATGTTAAATAAATTGAAAAGCTGAAAATTCTTTTTGATTAATCTCAGGAATTTTCTGAAGAAAAAAAAGAAATTTCTGAGCTCCAAAAAAGGTTTGCTGCAAAAAAAAAAAAAAAAAAAAAATTAAGATTAGAAATTTTTAAAAAACAAATGTGGAAATTTTATGTTTCAAAAGTCTAAAGTTTTTTACTTTTGGAAATTTTCTGAGTTTGAAAAGTCAATATTTTTGACACCTCAACCTCTGACATTTTCTCTTTTTTTGGTGGAAATTTACTCCTTTTTTTCTCTCTATAATGGCCGTAATACAGTCACACTTCTCTGACGGGTGTGGATTTAAAAAAAAAAAAAATTATAAATTTTTCAAATAGTTTTTTTAAATAATTTATTATTTTTTCTTCAGCACTCACCCTTTTCAGGAGCCGAGCCGAATCCTCGCTGATGTGCGTCAGACGGCTGATGACGTTGTTCAGGTAAAGATCACTGAGGGTGGCGTGGTCTTTGCTCTCCCTCCTCACCTTAACAAATGAAAACATAAATCATGGTTAAAATAATTGATGGTTTCTCCGTGTCTCTTAGATTCCTTTACGAAACACGTTAGCTCACCTGGTTTAGCAACAAGTACCAGCAGTTAACCGGAGAAAGCAGATTCTGATCCTTCCTGGAATTAAAATATTAATATTTTATAAATTTGGCTTTAAAATAAATATTCAGACATTTATTTGGACTGTTGCAAATTATAAAATATAGAAAAGGAAAAGAAGAGAGCGATGAGAAGCTAAAATAAAAAAATGTTTGGTGTCTAGTAGCATGTTAGCTTCAAATCGCTAGCTCAAATACTAGCATAGAGGAAAGCAAATTTTTATTTTTTCTCTTACAGCTCTTTGCTTCTTAACTTTAAAAGTGTTCTGTTTATAAGTCGTAGTTTGAGTAAATGCTGTATGAATACCTCTAGAGACATTGATAAATCTGTGAAATTGTTTCAACTATTGATGCTAGCCATGCTAGTTGGTGTGATCATCTAGCTAATGTCCTTTTAGCATTTCTGTTTTGAACACATTGTTTTAATCTCCTGAGCTTGTTGCACTGATATTCTGGTTAATTTAGGAAGAAGAAAATAAAACGTAGAACAACATAAGTTTATGTCTGTCGTCCCTCTGTTAGTTTTTGCTGTTTTCACATCAAGCTAAAGCTACTTGCGTAGAGCTGCTTTCAAATATCATTTAATGTTCTGTTTAGCAACAACTGTTGTGCTTTTTACTATTACATTATGTTATTTGCTTAGTTTTCTCTTTGAAGACAAATAATATGTGAATATATCTCTGATGATAACAGATTTGGCTAATTATTTTATGAATAGTTGATGGTTTTATCACTAGAGCTACACCTCAATGAATAGTCCTGAAATCGAGGCTTAGAGATACAAATTTCTGGTTTTCTTTTACGTCTGGCTTGTTTTCAGCTCATACTATGTGGAAACACAAAAAGTTGTAGCATTAATATACTATCAACACCAGCGGACCAAACAAAAATTGCTAGATTGTTTTCTTGACTCATTTATTGGTACATAAATAATATTTAATTTTACGATGGCGTATTAGAACCTTTACAGGTTGGGAAAAAAAGTAATTTTTCACCAAAAAACAAAAAAATAAATTAATTAAGAAATTCTCTAGAAAAAACAGGGAAAGCTTATGAGTTTGAAAAAAAAATCTGAAATTTTGAGATTTATCTCAGAAAATTTCCAGAAAAAACAGGAATATTTCTGAAATTTAAAATTAAGTTAAAATTTGGCAGAAAAAAGTAGACATTTTCTAGAAAAATTAAAAAACGTCGACATTTTTTGACTTTTGGAAATTTTCCGATTTGCAAAAGTCAAAAATTTTAACTTAGAAATGTCCAAGTTGATTTCTGAGATAAATCATAAGATTTCTGAGTTTTTTGGCTGAATTTTACTGCCATGTTTCTGTCTGCAGTTGCCCTGATACGCCATTGTTTAATTTGAATCTGTACATCACTTATTTTTCTTTTCCAAAATGATTTCTTGCTAATTTCAGATGTGACCTTTCAACCTTCAGAGTGTCACAGCACAGATGTGAGCGTACTTGTATTGCTGATGGTCTTTTGTGCTGCGTGTTTTGGCCATGAAGCGCTCTGCGAGCTTCTCCAGGTTCCTGGAATACTCCGTTTCGATCTCGGCCTTCTTCCTGAAGAAGTCCTGCAGGTCCTGAAGCAGCTGCACCCGCATCTCCGTCTGCTGCTCCAGGCAGCGCTGCTGCTCCACCAACTGGACCCGCACATCTGCAGCACAACCCAAAACACGACCCTGAGCGGTAAGTGACAGAAAAACTGACAGATTCACATTCTTACCGCTGCTGTAATTTATGGGCTGATGTAAAAGTGTAATCAGTGCCCATCAGGATGAGATTTCTGTCAATGAACTGTGAGTAGCCAAACCATCAGGGGCAAAACAATGAGCATAATCTGGAGATAAACACAACAGAGCTGCAGGAAATCCTGTTGTCTGCTTGAAATATTCAACATAAAACCTGAAAAAAATACAGATTAATCCCCAGATTTCTAATCTTTACACATTGGACACAGTAAGGTTCAAATTATAACCCCAAGACAATCTTCACTGCTGCCAATTTAGAAAACACAGCGGCACCAATGCAAGTTAATTATTTTTGATTTATTCATTCACTTTTTAAAACTGCAGATTGTAATTAGTATTCATGTTCCCTCTGGTCTAATATTCCTATGGAAAACTCTCGTAAAGAAATTACATTTCACGTCCAAAATCCCCACATCCAAAATAATTTGAATTGTTTAATAACATAAGTATAAAGGAAATGCCTTTTTCTATCTGTAGCCAATTTTATTTTATAGAGAAAATGTAAAAACCAAGAATATAAAGTCAGCAACAGTTAAAAAAAAGCTAAAGTTCATCTTCCATTTCTGAGTTTTTGTTATTAATTTAATGTGGTGAAAAATTCAAAACACCACTAAAGGGACTAAATGCCCAATGTTTAGATTTTTGATTAATTTTGAATTGATGCAAAACGTTAATTTACTGTTTTGCGTTCCTTTGTGTCAGTCTATTACCAGGGTCAAAATGAGTTTTCACAAATTCACTTTGCATATTTTTTAATGGAAAATGATTCAAATTATTTGCAAATAACTCAGATTTTTTTTATGGAGCATTTCTAAAAGATGCAGCTGAGGTTCGCAGAGCATCGGAAGACAGTCACTGAAAAAAATATTTTTTTCAGAATTCTGATTTTTTATTTTGTCAAATTTTGCCACTTTCTCAGAAGTTTGAATTTTTTTTCTCAGTATTATAACTTTTTCTCTGATTTTTATTTCTGCAATTTCTGACCATTTTTTTCTTAACTTTCCAATTTTTTTTTTCCTCAGATAAAATTTTTTCTCAGAATATTTAAGTCAGAATTAATTTTATTTGCGGTGGCTCTAATCCTCTCCCGTATGTTTCTGGACATTTTAATACAAACACTTGAAAACTGCATGTGACAATGCAGTTTTGAAAACAACCAGACAGACAGAAAAATATCTGTGGATCACAAAGGACGTCTGGAGAGCAGATTCAGTTTCTTTGCTCTTCTGAACTGATGAAATATTTCAGCAGCTTTCATTCTATAAGCTGATTTTTCTGCAGTCAGTGCTGACAGTTAATAATTTAAATTTTATTTTAAACTGATAAGCTTCTTGTTAAAATGCATAATTGGCTTCCTCTTCCTTCCTACACTCATCCTCACAGATGAAGGCTGTCCATTTTTCTCCCAGGAGTCACCTTGGACTTAATCGTGTGACCGAAATGAAAAGGCAGCAGAGGAAAACACACACACACACACACACACACACACACACTTGTAGTCAGCGTGGAAAAGCCTGGCTGCATGCTTCGCCGTGTTTCAGCGCTCGATCTTTCTGCAGCAAAGCGGAGAGAGCAAGGACCAAACTCTCTGTCTCTCTCTCTCACACACACACATACACACACACACACACACACACACTCAGCAGTCCCCAGAGAGCCTATCCACTCCACTACCTGTTGTCTTGGTAACCACACACAGTGTGTGAACCATGTGATGAGGAAGGTGAGGAGCTTGCGAATGCACCATCGACTTGCACACAGCTTCCAGATCTCTGTGGAAAACTGCCGAGTCTATGAAACTCTTTTGTTGGATGCGACTCTGAGTGTTTTATTGATTCTGGCATCATTTCGCCTTTCTTTGCTTAGTAAATTAAAATGGCTGCCATCTCGTGACGCTCTCGTACGGCAGCCTTGTGGACATCGGAGGCTGAAACAGTTTCGTATCATAAATGGATGTCTTCCTGTAACTAGAAACCACTGAAGGAAGTGTGAAGGTTTTATTAGAGCAGTTTTATTTGTCCAGAGGTTTAAAGTAGCCGATCACTCTGGTCCAAATGTTTCTTTTTAAAGCATTTAGTGGATTATTAATTATAAATATCTAGACAAAGAAAACAAAGGAGCCAAACACAACTTGGCCTGTTAGCTTGGAAGCTAACTAACCCATGGTCAGTTTTAATTTTATTCATTAAGCACAGTTTATTCTGATTTTCTTATCTGTAATTATTTATAGCTTTTTCAACTCTTACGATGTTTTTCCACCTGTTAATCCAGTCGACTCGGTTCGGTTTTGGACCAAAGACCAAACCACAGCATCTCCAGCTGGTTCTCTTCCTCTCTGCTCTGAGTCAAACCAACCTGTTCCCCTCCTGGCCTGTGGGGGCGCCGCACCAAGAACCACTGAAGGAAACGACTCAAAAACCTCTGAAGACACTGAGAGCAACTTCCTTCTTCACCAAATGGAAACAAAATGGAGGCATCAGATTTAGCGGTTGAAGGATTTCTCTTTTGACCTCACGTCACTGCTAGTGCTAGGCTATCGCATGTGTTTGGATTGTATTTACCCAGAATGCCCTGCACTGTATTCCACTTCCTGCTTTTGCCGTGGAATCCGGTCCACTTGGCGTTCTCATGTGGATTCAAACTGAACCAGAGATCACTTCAACTGACTGGAGTTAGCTTAGCATTCACACCTCACCAACTGAACCGACTTTTAGGTCTTTATTGGTTTTAATGTCTGAATAAATATTCTAAGTTAAGCTTATAAAGCTCATAGATCTGAAGACAGGATCTTCCCTCCACACAAACTGTTCAGAATAGCGCTATTTGCAATAATGCTAAATGCTATGTCGCTAGTTTTTTTATTGATTGAATTCCTCTGTTACAGCAGAAGAGGAATAAATTTAAAGCCAAACATTTAGCTTCATTATGAACATCTAAAAATCTGTCAAAATGATCTTAATAAGGTTTTATTTTATTTTGAAAATAAATTCAAAATGTTGGTTTGTTGTAATTTGTTTGTTTTCTACGACCAACTACGTTAATCATGAAAAAAGTGAAGTTTTGAGGTTTAGCTGGAAATCAGTTGACTAAAACTCAACTTATTATGAAGCAATAAGGTAAAAAATGGCTTGCTTCAATTTTAAACTTAAAATACAGATTTCTTATCAACAGTCTTAACTCACGTTAGTTTGTAAATTCACATTTATAATTTTGAAGGATATTTCAGGTCTCCCTGCAAACAACCATGAGCTTCTTCGTCAAAGTAATACAACAAAATGGCTTTGATCAGAAGCCCTTTCAGATTTGCTGTAACACCGTCTGCTACAGGAGATGCAAACCATCAAAAATGCTAATGAAAACTTTTTCTACTGCCTGGCAAACTTGATTTTCCAAGTCAAAATTACACTTTTCAACTGGGAACAAAGAGAAAATAACATGAGAACATTCTGAAAAGAGAATTTTAGTCCGTCTTAAATGTGAAAAACTGTAAAAACTTCATATTAAAATTCTCTAAAATGATATCATAGTTCTCCATAACGCAACAAATTCACTTGTAACAGTGAGAAACAGAAACAAGCTGTGATGTATTTCAGTTTTAGTTCTATTTTCCCTGAACTCCCAGTTTGCTCTTCATCTGGGATTTCAATCTCAACATCAAAGACTGCGAGTGCAAACGTGAGCGCCGACAAAACGGTGTGAGAATTTCACTTTACATAATCTCCCATCAGAGACAAACATGTTTGTCAAATTAAACACCCCGGCATCAGGAATGCAGCTGTTTCCAAACAATTCATTAAACTGTAGAAACAATACAGAAAACGCCACAGGATTTGGCTTTAGGCTGAAAAATGTGATGTCAGGAAAAAACAAGGATCTACTAGTGAAAGAATTGCAGATAAGAAAATCAGAATAAACAGCTCAATCGGCTCCTCGTGAATGAAATTAAAACAAAAGCATGCTCGTTTCCTGTGAATAAGACAAAAATTTGGTTCAGTGTTTCAGAGCAGGAGGAGATTACATCAATGAAACTCATCGGTTTGGATCACAGCTTGTTGGAGGAGAAAAGAGGAAATCCACTGTGCTTTTCCTGTTTGATCTCTGAAATCGCTCCTCCTGGAAACCTCCTCGTTACACCGTAAACGGCGAGACTCGGCTTCTTTGATCAGAGGAGCTGCCGTCAGGACGCCTCAGCAAGGCGAAACATCGAAGAATAAAAACCAGGCAGAGATGCTGTCTGGTTAGAGAAGAGGATTATATTCATGCAAAAGTTTCATTGGTTTTCTCCTGTTTTAATCACCTTTTTATTTGGTGTTTAATTCTGTTCAAAGTTGATTTCTCACCTGATAGTCCGGTAGATTTGGTTTGATTTGGGATCAAAGTTGCGACATTTGTTCCATTTTTAGTTGCTGCGGTTCTCTTTCACAAACCAACTTTGAGCAACCTGTTCCCCTCCTTGCCTGAGGGGGCGCTGCACCAAGAACCACGGAAGTAAACGACTCAAAAACCTCTGAAGAAAATGTTTAACACAACTTCCTTTTCATGAAATGTAACTAAGAAAGGGGCCTCAGATTACTATTCTCTTTTTTCTTTGGCTAAAAAACCATGAGTCATTTCTCCCACTAGCGCTAGTGCTAGCTTAGCACATTTGTTTTGGTTGTATTTACCCAAAATTCCCTGCGCTGTAGTCCACTTCCTGCTTTCAGAGCTGTGTCACCCTGCCTTGTGTTCTCATATGTTACAGAGTTCCAGATCTAGATTGGAGGAGCTGCTCTTAACTTTTTTACTTTCTGACAGTGATGATGGGTAACCATGGCAACAGTGTATTGATTTCTACAACAGGGAGCTCAAAAGCTCAAATCATACCTGAACTATGACCCCAAAGGAGGAAGTTCAAACGTTCTGTCCGTCATGATGATCAAGGATCTTATCCCCTACTCCAACATCCTTCTAACCAGACCAAGACTTTAAGAGGTTCAGCGGAAGCCCAAGAAGTGGATTAGCGGAGCTCTGCCATTGGTCAGAGGCCTCTTTGGATTCGTTGAAAGCCTGACTGCTGCTGGAGAACCTTGCTGCCCATAAATCACCATCCTCAACGACTCTTGGATGAGATGAGTTAATTTCTCTTGGAATAAAAGAAGAATTTTTCAGTTGAATAAAATCCAATACTTAAAGAAATAATAAAATTATAGGTAAAATTTGAGCTCCTACAACAAAAATTAGCCATTTTTTCAACTATATTCGGTTTGGATTATATTCGGTCTCTCTGATTGTGTTTATAATGACAAAATGTAGTTAATTACTGTAGTTATGAAACAGTTCCTTAAAAAAACATGACGTGTATCAAAATTAATACAGATGTCATGAATCTTACAGCAACTTTACAGAAAACAATACAATTGGATAACAACAAGAAAAACTTTGGTGTCAGAAGACGACAAATACGCCTCAACAAAAAAAACTAAATTTTTTGTCCTCGTTTCTCAAGACCAATTCTTCTCTAAAATTTGATTTGATTTTATCCGATTACATCAAATAATATCCTGATAAAGCGGAGGGGGTAATTGTTTTGCTCTCAGACGTCTCTCTCTTCCTGTAAGCCTCTTTAATTGGCTGCTGATGAAGTTTCTCTAATTAGTTTCTAAAACCAACAGCGAATGTTGTCCATCAAAATCCTGTGAATCTAATGAGGAATTTTCTGATCGAGTCGCCGTTTTGGTTAGAAATTAGATACAAAACATCTTTGTAATAATATGGAAGAGAGAGATTGAACGACTGGAGATTTTTGCCGTTGCATGAAGTTAATTAATGCAGCTTTGCCCCTCCCCCACTTGTTGCTGCTGGTGTTTTGGGGGGGTTTTCTGTTTTGGATCATCGTCCTGCTGCATAGCCTGCACAATTAGCTTCAGCTTAAAGTCACAAATATAACATGTTCTCCGCCTGCAAGTCCTGTTCAGAGACCGCTCTAAAAGCAGGAAATGGACTACAATGCATGGCATTCTGGGTAAATACAACCTAAACAAACATGCTACGCTAGCAGAAGAAATAGATTGTAGTCAAGAGGAATACTTAAACTGCTAGGATCTAATGCTACTTCACTTCGGTTTCCATCTGGTGAAGAAGGAAGTTGTGCTCGGTGTCTTCAGACGTTTTTGTGTCGTTTCCTTCTGTGGTTCCTGGTGCAACGCCTCCACAGACAGGTTGCTCAAAGGCTGTTTTCCCATCTGATAGTTTGGTAGATTCGGTTCAATTTGGGACCAAATCTTCACCATCTGTTCCATCTCCATCTGGTTCTCTTTCTGAAATAACCCCAAATGCTTTAACAACCTGTTCCCCTCCTGGCCTGTGGGGGCGCTGCACCAAGAACCACTGGAGGAAACGACACAAAAACCTGATGAAAACACTGAGTGCAACTTCTTCATCAAATAGAAACAGAAATGGAGGCGTCAGATTTTAACGGTTGGAGGATTTCAAAAGACCACAAGACATTTCTCCTGCTAGCGCAAGGCTAGTGCACTTGTTTCATTTTATTTTTATTTTCCCAGAATGCACTGGGCTGTAGTCCACTTCCTGCTTTTATCCAGTTTGCTTGCTGTTCACATGTGCATTCGAACTGAACCCAAACTGAGGTTTGCAGACAGACAGGATTCAAACTTCAGTTCGATTACTGAGTTGTTTTTTCTAGCAAATGTTTCACTTTAGAAACTCAGACATTTTCAAGGTTCTTTCTAGAAATAGATCAACTTTAACCTTTGGACAAAAATGAATCCCCTTTTTTTGACCTACGCCAAGCAAATGGTAAACGGACTGAACTTAAACGTGTCTTTCAGTCATTTTGACGTCTCAAAGCCTCATTCACCCGTTTGCTCAACGTTTATCCACCCAAACCCAGAAACTAAAGCATCTGCAGCGTCCCTTTTACTCTCCATTTAGATCTTCTTCTTCGTCTTGATTGCATTTTCTCATTAGTGTGATCTTCATCTCCATCATTCAGAGCGAGGCGGTGTCGTGGCCGCCGCCGGGAGCATGCTCAGTGGCTCTCCAAGCACCAATATGTATTGTCAGCACTGTGCATAATCAGCCCTCTACCTTTCCACCTCACCTCACCTCCCCTCTGAGGGAGCGGCGGCCACCCCCTGCGTATACATTACACACCACCTTCTGCACCGACCAATCAGGGGCCGGAGCAGCGAGGCAGACTTGGAAAGCACATAGTTACAGCAGCGGATCCATACATTTGGACCGAGGCGGCTTCCCCCCAGTGCGCTGTGGGCCCTCGATCTGGTTCCAATTAAAGCCAATCACTCAATCAGAGGAGAGGAAGATGGAGGATGATGATGGGTGGAGGTGATTTAAGCTGCCAGGTTTTGATGTAAAGGTCATCGCGTGACTTCACCTGAGCATGTCTGCAGGTAGATTCCTGGAGAAAACCACACACACACACACACACACACACATGCAGCAGACATACACACCTCTTCATCCTCCTCTTCCTCCTCCTTCCCTGAGGCGCCATGCAGCA
Source organism: Gambusia affinis (assembly GCF_019740435.1). Taxonomy (NCBI): domain Eukaryota; kingdom Metazoa; phylum Chordata; class Actinopteri; order Cyprinodontiformes; family Poeciliidae; genus Gambusia; species Gambusia affinis. The sequence goes on along the minus strand of NC_057890.1, from coordinate 18,158,719 downwards.
CTCAGGATGAACCCAGAATCCTGACGTTTCACCGTGAGGTGTCAAAATCACACCCTGCACGCCTGCATGTGCACCACTGCTGCAGCCAGGTGCATGCAAAGCTGCAACAAAGATGAAGAAAATGACCTCACCTTTCACTTGGCTCTCATATTCTGCCAGAATTTCTTTGTCCTTCTTGCTTTTGTTTGAGTTTGACATCTCGTCCTGGTGGAGGTGACCGATCAACCGGACTGCCGAAATATTCAAAAAAATAAATAAAAACAATCCAAATTATTTCCCTCCGTGTGCTCCGCCCGAGGCTCCCTCACCCGCACACATGCTCCTCACATCCATCCAGTGCCGCAGCCGCACAGCCAGTAGTGGCCCCGCACCTCCACGCTGAGGAGGAAGAGGAGGAGGGAGGAAGAGGATGAACAGACACGTGCACACACAGGCGCGCGCGCACGCAGTGTACTCTGTTTGATGCTATCTTCACCCCGCCGTCACCCTTTTTACCCACGCAGATATAAAACCAGAGGAAACGAAATGAATGAAAAACGCCGGTGGGGAGATGGGTGTGTCGGCGGCGTGGGCGGGGTTAGAGGCGTGACTGACAGCCAAGGAGGCCAATTAGTGCCAGAGCACTCAGAGGGCCTTTTTTTTCCTTCTCACCTAATTAATGTTTAAATTCAATTCGCTTTTATTTAGTATTTCTATTTAATGATTGCAGATAAAAATGTTTAAGATTTTTTTTGTCATTTATTGTATTATAAGCCGGATTTTCTTTCCCCATTTTGCACACATGGCTGCCGTAAATGAGACTGAGATCAGTAGCACATGTCAGTGAATTACAAACAGTTCAGCCGAAATCCCAACAGAAGCTCAGAAATGTGTCTTTATCGCCACCTGCTGGTCAAAGTGTGTACTGCAACAGTTCAAATCCTGAAATCAGCTCCTCGACACGATATGAACACTTGATAACAATGAGATGCGGTTCTAGAAAGACTTTATCAATGTGTTTTTTTTGTTGTTTGTTTTTTCAAATATTAATCTAAAAACTCCAACACTTAATCCAACCATAAACATTATATAACTTTCTGGGAAAGTTTGATGTAAGACTCAGATTATGTGCTCATTCTTTGCAGATTTGATGGTGAGCATCAGTTTTCAAGTCTTGCAACGGATTCTTAGGTCTGGACTTTGACTAGGCCGTTCCAACCCAAGCATCTAAGCATCCAGTAACATCTCTGGCTGTATGTTTAGAGCAGGTAACCTGCTGGAGGGTGACCCTCCACAAAGCTGCATTTAAAATGCACTTTTACTCAGAAATCTCATCTACAGATAAAAAAATAATCAAAACATCCAAATATCTCAATTTGTTTTTCTTTACAGCTTCATATTATTGCTGAAATTGATGAGGCACAAGTCTTTTGGCTCATCAAGGACTTGAAGCTGAAATGTTACGCTGCAGAGAGGAAGACCTTCAGGACGTCAGAGTTTCCTCTGGGACGGCGAAGAATCACCGGAGCAGAGCTTGATCAACGCTGGCAGCAGGTGGGTCGGAAGCTTCTGAAGCTGATTTTCTGTTCTGTCTAGAGCAATCTGGAACATTCAATTAAATTAATGTTTGGTTCTAATTGAGAACCTGATTTGGCAGAACAAGAGAGTGAATCCTCAAAATGTGTTTAAAAGTCTAGTTAGTGGTGGAAGCTGGTGAATCAAGACAGTTTGATTTCATATCACCTACATTGTGCTGATGTTGTTGCTCAGCCCTTCAGGATGCGATAATATTTACAGAAAACCATATTTACACAAGAACTAACGTAAAAGGGAACCTTCCTGAACATGGGTGCCAGTCACACGCATTAATAGGGTTGTAAAGGTCACTAAAGGGTCATTAAGGTCAACAATTATGCCCTAAAGGCCTCTAACAATGTCGGTCACTGATGGACCCTGAAGGCCACTAATGGGCCGTTGAGGTAAATAATTATGCCGTTATGGCTACTTGTGAAGGCCATTAAGGTCACTAATGGGAACATTAAGGTCATTAACGTTTCAGTCAAGGTCACTGATGGGAACATTAAGGTCATTAACGTTTCCGTCAAGGTCACTGAAGGTCATGTTGCTCACTGGTTCTACAGCGCTCAGTGTTTGGGTCACACATCCCCGACAATCCAAACACTTCCCCATTGATGCCATGTTAGTTGTTTTGGTCTCAAGGTGCTGAAGAATCGTTTGGGGAGATGGATGCTGTTTCCAGAGTAGAGGTGAAATCTGAGGTCACCTCAGGTCAGCAGGCCGGAGCAGTGACTCGTCCTGATCGCCCCACCAGTGACTTCAGTTTTAGTGTGATCATTCTGACAGTTGATGTTTAGAAATATAAACTGTCAAACTGATCAGAAAAAATATTATGTCTCAGTAAAAGATGTATTCCTTTCAGGTTTGAAAATCTACCGTTTGTGAAATTCAAGAGTTTGTAATCCCAAAAAACCCCCTGTCTGTCTGTCCGTGGTCGGGTCGGTTCGCTGCGTGCGGCTCAGTCCTAACACCAGGGTTGGTGGCAGCTGGTCGGGGCGGATCAAAGTCTGTATACCGGACTGTGATCGGAATTTTATTGAACATCTGCAGCTTCTTCAGTTGCTTCACGATGAGCAGACTGTGTGTTTGCTGAATCGCCACCAGAGGGCAGCAGACTTCTCCGCTTCCCTCAGACAATGAAAGCAGGGCGACGCTTAAAGCCTCTGCAGTGAAACCGGCTGCAGAAGCTCAGCCTGGGCGGATAGATTAACACACCATGACTGAGCTGCAGTTACACACTGAATCTGCAACACTTTTACTCTGTTTCTCTCTGGGACTGTTGAATTTTACACAAAACAAATTACAAAAGCCAACATGGAAGAGAAGGCTAAAGCAACACCCAGAAATCTAATTCACTCTCTATAAAACATTTTAGTGTTTCTGGCCTGTTGGTATCATTTATGAACCGCTAAGTTCTGTTTTTATTTTTTATTAAACTGATCCTTAATACTTATTTTACTCCATGTGTTCTGCTGTACAATGGAGCCATGCTGAAAACGAAAAGAAAAATAACTACTTTATAAGATTGTATTATGACATTATTCTCCTACTACTGCAACTGTTTTAAGGCCATATGAAGAAAGAAATATTCTAAAGGTTGTATGACAACGAAGTTGAAGTAATGCATTTTTTCTCAGTTCTGAGAAAAGTTGGAATTTTCTCAAAAAATAAAAATTCTGTGAAAATGTCAAACTTCTGAGAAAAAAATCAAAGTTCTGGGAAACAAATCTGATTTTCCTCCACAATCCGCCTCCATGGAGTTAGCATCTCTTAAACACAATGTTTTCTACTTTTCTATTTTTAAAAAACGTTTCAGTAAACTTACAATTACATATTAGCATGAAAAAGTGAGTAGGTTTGTTGATTTTGGGTGAATTTCCAAGATCATGTAACAGAAAACAGCAGGGACTGATTGGGGTAATTTTACTGTAATCAGATGAAAACTGCTTTGGTTTGACTGAGTCTGGAAGGCCACATAAAAAGCTGCAGCGGGCCGCATTTTGCCCCCGAGCCTTGGGTTTGGCACACATTCTCTAAGATGTGTGTTTTCTCACCGATTTTATTTTCCAAGTCTTAATCTTTTATAAGTTGTTTTTCTGCAGTTGTGTTTTGCTTTTCTTTCATCATCTGTTTGGAAAACAACGTATAAAAAGCTGAACGACCCAAACGGACCGGCCCTCCGGCTCCTCTTCAGTGACATTTCGAGCCGCTCCTGTAATAAAAGCCTAATTTTGGGAGCAGATATGATCAGTAGTCTCACTGAGGTAACAGCATATGGAAAGCAGTTAGTGTCCTGTGTTTCCAACAGGAACCAGAGACCTAATGGTTCTGTTTGCTGGACGGCTTCCTGTTGTTCAGCCTTATCTGTGCTGGTCAGAAGAACAGCAGTCGGCGCCGGCGAGCCGCAGCTTCGGGCCGTGAAACGTCACAAACCCTCCAGGACACAAAGAGTTAACGACCTTGAGCTTCAAAAACAAGTTCAAAACAGTTTTAATGAGATCCAGGTTACCGTAGCAACAAGAGGTCTCATTGGCTGTCTGGAAATCTGTTGCTGTGCACAGCCTGTCAGCTGGCTGAAAAAGCACAGCTCCGTAATCAAACACGTTTTTGTATTTTTTTCTGAATAAACACAAAATCGAAGGATGTTATGTCAATAATTTCAGTGTGTTTTCATTTCATAAACTCACTGTAGTTCCAGTTAGTTATATTTTGTTTTGTTTTTATTTATTTCAGTTAATAGAAATGTTTTCTCAATTAGTTTTAGTTTTATTTTACTAGTTTTAGGTAATTATAATAACTCTGGTTATTCTGTCACACTTTTAGTTGCTCTTTACAGAAAATCAGATAAAAGTTTTTATGCACTCTGTCCATTTAAACAACTCTTTTTATGACGTTTTATGTATTTTGTTCATCCGGTTGTTTATGGAAATAAACTCGATGGTCCACCGATTTCTAGCTAAAGCTAGCAATTAGCATATTCAGCCATTTTTTATCTCCATTTAGACGCATCGCTAAGTACGTTGTTTCACATTCAAAGGGAATTTTACTGTAGCCTGACAACCTCAGAAAGCTTTTATTTGTATGTTTTTATTTTAGTTGTTTTGTGTGTAAGTGCAGGTAATGAGGATTCCATATTTAACATTCGATTGTTTTTTCCAGAAAGCCTTTTTTATTCGCCGTTATGCAGACGACTCTGATTTATTTCTGCTCATCCTCCGTCGGACTTCGCCTCGTTTCCTAGAAGACATCAAAGCTTCGGGAGCCATGAATTTTCTGAGCTTTAATAAAAAGAAAACAGGTGATTTCATTCAGTCTCAACAGTAATTCAAACATTTCCAGGATCCATATGTTCACAAAAGCTTGTGATTTTCATTAATGCCAGGATGCTCAACTATCCCTGTTAAAACATAATCTGGAGATAATAATCCATGACAACTGGACTTTATAATAATAATTTTATTAATTCTGATATGCAGTTTTAGTTTTTGTTGTTTGTCTCTTTTAGTAGCTGAGTTTCTGTTTTCCAGTTATTTTCCGCCTGTTTTCTTTCTTTTGCTGTCTAATTGCTTCCTGTTGATATACCATAACGATTTTTCTGTATTTTTTTGTTCCAGCTGCATCTGTGAGCAGTTTTCACCGGTTTTTTTCTGTGTGCGGTCATTTTTCCTTCTCCTCTTCATTTCTTTCATTCCTCACAAAGACGGTCTACATTTCCACCATTGTTGCGTAATTTGTTTGTGTCGCTTTTTGCAGCCTTGTTCCCACTGAAAGCGCTTCCAACAGCTTGTGTGCATTTTAGGTTGAAACAGGAACAGAAATCCAAAGCTTTGGTGGCAGAAACTCGGCAGCAGAGTATTTGATTAGGACATACAAACATCATGCTGCACTCTGTGGCAGAAATACATTAATCCACGGTCATGTTTCTGTCTGAAAAGGATGAAAAATGCATTTGAAAAGCTTTTCAGATGGAGCAGAAAAAGTTATTACTGTCAGATTTATCTCCAGCCTTAAAGCAGCGGCGGCGGTTTGTGCAGCTTTAACGCTCTGTGATGATAAACGACCCTAATTGAACAGTTAGACATTAAACCTCCAGCAACGAGGCTCCTGACTGATAAGACAATATCCCACCCACAGACACAGAAACACACTTCGCGCCTTGAACTCGTGTGCTGCCGTAGTTTCGGTGTGTTTTGTGTGCTGCAGGATGCTGCGTCGCTCGCCGCCGGGCGATTCCTCTCTCCTGTTTGTTTGAGCTGAACTCCGATAATCTGGTTCAGGGAACATGATGGATAACAGGATAATTAACAGATTATCTGCTCAAGTCTTGGCCAAGTTCTTCAAGAAGCCAAACTTATGGGCATGGGAATTATTTTCAAATTTAATTTTAGGCTTTTAATTGAATTGTGAGAGTGAACGTTTGGTTCTTCTAATTTAAATTTTCTTTTAATTTAAAGGCAGTGGATGACCTGGACAGTGCGGTGGAAGAAACCGATGATACGCGCTCAGCTTGTTCATCATGAGAGTATCAGGAGGATGTTTTCCCCCCTGACAGTCCGGTAGATTCAGTTTGATTGAGATCAAAACTTCAACACTTCCAGCTGCTGTGGCTCTGAGTCAAACCAACCTGTTCCCCTCCTGGCCTGTGGGGGCGCTGCACCAACAACCACTGAAGGAAACGACTCTGAGAGCAACTTCCTTCTTCACCAGACGCATCAAATTTTAGAGGTTGGAGGATTTCTCTTTAGTCTTTGGCTAAAAACCACGAGCCATTTCTCCTGACGTTAGATGTTTATTTTGGTTGTATTTACCCAGAATGCCCTGCTCTGTAGCGGTCTCCAGTTCGCTTGGCGTTCACAGATGCATTGGAACCGAACCAAGTTCACTTCAACTGAACCGAGACCGAGGTTGGTAGGTGGAGCAGAGTTAGCTTAGCATTCACACCTCAAGAAACGGACCGGACTTTTTAGACAAACGGACCGGAACATGAGTAACATGAAGGCAACCTAAAGCTCATGTTTCCAGAATATGATGTCAAAAACAATCATTTGGAACCAGACCCTTAAAAATCCTCCAACCAGGAGTTTCTGTCCTCGTAACTGGAACCAAGCAGTAAACGATAGATGTGTCCTTTGTAGAAAACTCCTCTCCTCCGGGTTTATTTCAGGGTCTGCCCACGCCGGTGCTCAGTCAGTACATTTCTCCCTGAGGTTGCTCCTGTTTCCCCGCTTCCTGACAGAGCGATTGTAATAAAGCAAGGATCAAACACGGATCATGTCAGATCGTATAATCTGGGCGCAAAGTGAAGAAGGGTTTTAAGAACTTCGCTGATCCTCCCCTGAAATCCCTGCATTTCTCCCAAAACAGACATTAAACACTTTAATCGCCATCGCAGGCTTTGGAAAGAGGCAGAGCAGCAGCAGCAGGTTTATTCTCTGCTGCTGTAAATTAGCTGCGACTCCGATAACAAACACAAAGAACTGAAACTGTAATCGAAGCCGTCTGAGTCCGAAAGCCTCGTCAGGAAACAGTCAAAAGGTTCTGAGCAGTTTTAATAAAAAAAACTAATTTACGAGTTATTTTGTCTTTAGTAAGGCAACAAATCAAACATCTAAACTGGACATTTTTGTTTTTGTAAGAGAAATATTGATTTTTTTCACCTTCAACAAAAAGCAGAGCAGGTGACATAATATTTACTGAACAGCAACGCAGATTCAGTTTTCAAAGAATGCTTGAAAGACCTTTGCTTCTCGTTTATTAAAATCTTTCTGCAGCTTTTTTAGTTCTCACATTGTTTTATTTCACAAAGTAAAAGCAGACAGCCGTTTCACTACAGAAGCATGTCACTAATTTGCGTGGAATGTGTTTATGCAGCCGTGAATCGCTGCCATGTTCCAGCTGCATCCAAGACGTGACCAGAAAGAAAGGAATTATTGCTTCTTTCAGTTATTAGGTTTAAATTATCTCCTCCTCGTGTTCCTTCTGTAAAGTGTTGAAGGAGAGGCCAGCAGAAGGAACGACTGATCGTGGAAAAGTTTACTGCAGGTTTTACTTTGAATTTATTCTTCATGTAGCCTTTGTTTCATCTGTACCAAAGTTTTATTTTGCCAAAAACAGAAAAATAACTGAAAAATGTCCCAATGAAAGAACCTAATCAGTCAAAACCTTTTCCAGCAGCCATTGTACAGAGCATTCAATTCTAAAACCAGCTGACCAATCATGCTGGAGCTCTGATTAGGTTGCTAGGTAATGCCTGGGCTTTGCTACGGTTGCTAGGTAACCGCTTCACTTGAATGTGACATCTTAGCGAGAGGTTTTCCAGACATGAACTTGTTGCCAAAAATACAAGTTAATGTCTGTTTTTAGTTCTAGCTAATGGAATTAGCTTCTGCTACTAGTAATGGTTGTAGCTAAAGGCGTAAGTTCTAGCTAATGTTGTTATCTCTAACTAATGGCATTAGTTAGCTAACAACATCGTTTCCCATCGTCTGATTAAACCATGTGGTTCTTTCAGAGACTTTAGGGTTTATTGTGGCTCTCCGGTGTTTATCTTTGTCTGTTCTGCGACTGGTTTTGGTATTCGCCCTTCAGCCACACCTGGTATTTGTCTAATTGCTGCACTAGTTTGAGATTTGGTGATGAGCTTCAGATGTTTCCTGTGTCCTTTGATTGTCTCCGTCATATTTATGTCTGTTTTCGCCGTATGGCGTTTAAATCTCTCCGTCTTTCCTGGTTTAAAGTTCAAACGTTTGGATTATCTGCTGTTTCAGCGCCACAGGGGAAGAAAACCAAAAGGCTTAGTCAAAGTTTCAGTTCAGCGCCTGGAGGTTGATCACATGTTAGTTTGTCTCTGTAACATAATGAAGAACAGTTTAGTTATTTTTCCTGTGACTGTGATGTTGAATCAGAATTATTATAGATGAATTTTACAAGTTTAATCAAACTAGTCTCATACTAGAGGAGTCAATAAAATAGTTTATCACATCATTTTTCCCCAAAGAAATTGGTCTATGACCTTTTTTTTTTATTAAAATGTTTTTCTTTTTCCAAAAATAACTTCATAATAAGATAAAAAATGACAGGTCATTATTGTAGAAAGGTGACAATATTTTATATGTTTTTATGTTTAATAATGCCAGATAGTTTCAGTATTACTGTCTGAAATAAGAGATAAAAACATATATACTCCCTGTAGACTTGTGTTTGTTCTGTCATAAAACGTTTCAATGTTTTCAAATTATTACAGGTTACGTCTGAAAATCAGCTCATAATCCCATCAGACATGCAGCCTGTAATCTGACACTTCTAACAATAAATTCACTTATCAGCTCTTCAAAATAGCAGCAAAAGAAAGTTTCCTGTTGTTGCATCAGCCGTCTTTTGTTCTGGTTCTTCAGACCTGATTCTCCTGATAAAACTTTTGTTTCGGCTCGAGGATTTCTCCTCCTCCATCCTGCATCTCGGTGCATAATTTGACTCCTATCCGGTTTTGTCTGCGTTTGTGTGTTGATGTGATTTCACCCACCAAAGCGGCTCAACAAAGCGCTCCAGTTTGCTTCAAACCGATGACGGACAGGCGAACAAATTGATTAACGGTAGAATCGATCAGCGCTGGCAGCAAATTCATGCAAAAGGAGCCACAACCCATAAACCCACAGAAAGTTTTAAACATATTTCATTTTTATGGATCTGATGAAATTCTGAGACGTTGAATTTTAGGGTTTTATGATCTCAAAGCCAAAACTATAAGAAATAAAAAAACAGATTTTCAGTTTTTTAAATGGGAGAAAATCTTGAACTTTTTCCTGATTTCCTGGAAACGTTTTTGTGTGTTTCTGGTCGCCAGCTGCTTGGATAAAACCCAGAAAGGATTTTTTCTTCTGTTTCTCTCCATTTAAATCTATTTTTATGCTTGGTTACTGTAATTTATTTTGCATTATTTATTTGAAACATTTTGTCTTATGTGACAAATCCAAACAGTTTTTCAGAACGGTTTAAAACATCAAACTGTGTTTTATCAAATAACATCCCAAATTTAAAGCGGTCTGGAACGTATCAATCATGGATGTTTTATGTTATATTCAGATCAAATTAGTTATCGATTTGTTTCTTTAGTAGGAGAAAAAATAAATGTTTGGTTTCCTTTAACGAGATGATAAATTACTTCCAGTTGGAAGAAGAAACCAAACTGAAAATCGGACTCTGGAATCAGATTTGAATCATCTCAGAACAGAACAGCGATGCCTGAATAACTTGTATTCAGCGTCCTTGGCTTTAAACTGTGTTGCCTTCAGATGTCAGTTTTTCCTTTGCAGAGATATTTTTCTCTCCAGGCGAACGCTTTGTTCTGTTTCCTCTGCTGAACGGGCCGGGGAGCCCCAGAGAGATCGAAGGCAGAAAGGTTACCTAAAGCTGCGATGAGGAGGAGGAGCGAGGATCAGAGCCACTGAGAAGGTCAGCAACGTTTTAGACACGTTGGGGCATTTCAGCATCTGGAACAGGAAGTGGGAGCAGAAAAACACCAGAGAAACGGAGCAAAACTTACAATCATTTAATGTTTACAAATTACATAAACACATGGATCAAAATATAAAGTTAAGTGGAAATTTTGGTATTTTAACAATAAAAATTACAATAAATCGTATAAATAAAATCTGGTAAAATGAAAATGTTTCCAAATCAGTTTCAATAAAAAACTTTCACTAATCTGCAGGTGTTTGTCTGAGTCTGGTGAATTTTTAGTTAAAACATGTTTGTTGTTCATTCAGTGGGTAGAAAATCCAGAAATTTTATTCAAGTAATAGTAGAAATACTTCATGATAAAATTAAAAAGTAAAACGTTCAGTGTGGGAAAAATACTCCTAAAGCAGTTAATACCAAACTCTGCTGAGTTGTTATTTCACTAAATATCAAAAAGCTCCATGAAGAGAGAAATCGTTAAAACCTGGCTGCTCCATTTTGTTTACATTTCATGAAGTTGCTTCTGATGTTTTTGTGTTGTTTCCTTCAGTGGCTCTTGCTGCAGCGCCCCCCAGAGGCCAGGAGGGGAACAGGTTGCTCAAACGGTAAAAAACCCACAGCAGCTGATAATTTACCAACTTTCCTCCCCAATCGAACCGATTCTCCTGGACTTAATTTATGATTCATCTGTAAAATATGTTTGTTGTTTTCTACCAACTTGCTTCCACAGAACCGCCATCAGAACCGCAGGTCCAGACTCCCAGTCCGGTTTGTGGAGAGGAAACTCAACGGGATCAAAGTAAGGAGTTTTGATTTCCTCATCAGATGTTTCTCTGATCCGAAAGGTTAATGTTCAGAAACGTTTCCTTTTGGGAGAACCGCCTTGTTTTCTCTCTTTTTCCTCAGATTGAAATCAGATTAAATACTTAATGACGGACCGTTGATTGATTGGACCAAGAAGTCGGAACAACCTGCAAAAATGTAGAACAATAAAATATTCCATTTGCTGACATTTTCCCTTTAAATCCAGTTGAAGTCGTTTCTTTTATTATTGATCTATTTGGTTTAATTTGCGTCTGAATGTTTCTAATAACGTGATTTAAACAAATATGTCTTGATGAGGAAAGGCTGTTCTTTCTTTTTCAAATTACTGTGTTGAGTTTTCATCCTGAATTACTGAATTTTGCTGGATGATAAAATGTCCCAGAAATGATTGTGATGAACAATATTGTTGTTTTGAGACCATTTTGAGTTAATATAATGGCAATCATGCAAGAACACATTCTCAAAGTTTAATAAGCGTTTTACATCTCTGAGATAAATAAAACAACAGAAACAACAAATAAAATTAATTAAAAAGCTTCTTTATACTAAATTATCTTTCAAAAAATGGTTTATTTAGTTTCAAGACTTTTATCATCCAGGTTTTGGTGGAAGGAGATGCAAATGGAAATCACTGAGTTTGTTTTAGTTCATCATTTGATTTATTGCTTTAACTGGCCTGGTTGTCCAGTTTGCGTGCTTTAAAAGCAGGAAGTGATGATGTCTGATCAGAACCGAAGCCGTGTCGGTTCCCAGTGGCAGCCAGTGTTTCTCATCAGCCGGGTCGCTGAACCCGCCCTCTGGGATCCACAGCAGCCTCCTCCGGCCGCTTCGCTCCCAAACGGGAGAAAAACAGGAATGTTGTAAAAATCTGATCACAGAACAAAGTCAAAGCCAGCGTGACAACGTTACTGGGAGAACATGTGGAGAACAGGAAGTGTCCAAGTGACCTCTGACCTCCACCAGCCCTCCTAATACACCAGATGTAAACATCGTCTTGTTCTGAGGCCAGCGGCTTCAGAACAAGAGCAGATGAGAAGCCGCAAATTCATGAGGAGAAGAAGAAGAAGGAGAAGAAGAAGAAGAATTATTCCTCCACAGCAGGCTGGGAAAACGGGTCAAATTTACGCCGCATTTCCATCGTCTGCTGTCAAACGTTTGAGCTGCAAAACTGTTCCTTTGTGCCGCTAATTTCACTTTAAAGATATTAATACAAAGGTTTCCAGAGGTCATCGCCATTACCTCCAAAGCAAACGTCGTAAATTGACCCCTGATGACCTCTGGAAACTTTTAATTCACAACTTTAAAATTATGGCGACACAAACAAACACTTTTGCTGCACCAAGATTTGACACCAATTTGTTAGATTTGGTTAATGTGGTTTCTCTTTTTTACCTTCAAACTTTCAGTAATATCTTCAAAACAAAAACTTTTGCTGCACAAATGTAGCACAAAAATTGGACTTACGTTTTGCTAGATTTGGGTGATGTGGTTGACCTTTTGACCTTCAAATTGCAGAAGCAGCAAATGACCTTTAATGACCTCTGGAAACATTGAATTAATATTCAACAAGCTGAACAGAGAAAAGAACAGCTGGATTTTTATGTTTAGAGTGAAAATACAACAATCGTTGTATTATTTTAGCATCCTGAACCTTTGAGTTTTTATCCTGTTTTCATGAATCTAATCAAGCGACACGAAGTCTGTAATAGTTTCATTCGTTTAAAACGCGTCGTAAAGACTCTGCCAGTTGTTTCTCAACAGGATCTCATAAAATTCCCAGAATTCATTGTGATTCTGATGCGGTTTAAATCAAACTTTATTGCGCCGTTATAAATCTTTAGTTTTGCTTTTTAAGAAGTTTGTAGTTCTCTTAAAATACAAGCTTCAAGTCCAACAAAACATGAGCTGGATCTGCTGTGAGAAGGAAAACTTTAATCCTCGGTGAAATCGGGTCCCAGCAGATTTATGAACGGAGATTTACGGTTCAGCTCCGAGGCTCTGGGTTTTACTCAGAGGATCTACTCTTCCTTAGCGCAGATGTAGCTAAAACACCTTAAAGCCTCCGTGTCTCATCTGCTGTAATGGAAACGATAATTCAGCCGGAGGTTCCTGGTTGGGGCTCGGACCGGATGGAGCCACCCTGCGCATCGTTCTGGACCTGATGGCGTTCGACCCGATGATGAAAGCTTTTCCACTTCATTCCGGCGCCAGTAAATATTTGAACTGGATGGAATCTGCATGCAAACATGGATCCGTTATCAGGGCTCCAACATGAAAACAAGGTTTCGGTGTCAGGCTGACCTGATTGGACAAAACCTCTTCCTCCTGACCCACCGAGCGGTTCTCATGCTGCGTTCCAGTTTTACTGGGAAATTCAGATTTTCCAGTCAGAAAAATCAACTGGACTCCCTAAGAAGTCGGATTTCCCTTTGGAAAAATGGGAAAGTTTCGACTTTTTAGGTCGACTTTATATTTCAATATGGCTGCTCCTTGCTAGGCCTGTCGCAATAAACCAATTAACCAATTAATCAATTAACCAATTAACCAATTAATCAATGGAAACAAACTCAGTAATTTATCATTTTGGTTTGAAGTGACAAAAGTCTTCAGTCTGGTGTTTTGGTCTCAACCAGAAGGACAATGTTGTTTTCAGAATCTTAATCATTCATTTTATTTGTTGTTTCTGTTATTTTGTTTAATTATTTTTGATATTTAAAAATCCTTCTAGTTTCAGTGTTAAATGTTCATTAGAATTTAACATTTATTGATCTTTGAGGACGATTTCTTGCATTATTAAGGGATTACCATGATATTAGATGAAAATGGTCAATTTTATCATTTAACATAATAACTTCTGGACAACATATTGTCCAGAAGTTATTATGTTAAATGAAGGATTTAAGGTGTTCTCTTGTTTTTCCCATTTTGGAGAATGCTATGGTGAAATTAGACTGCTGTGTTCCATTGTAGTTACACTGATTGCTAAAAGTCAAGTTTAGTTTAAGATTCTTTTTATACTTTATTAGGATATTTGGTAGCAGAAACATAAGTTCTTCAATTTGCCCTCTAAATAAATAATCAAATTAGATCAATTTATGGCTGCTTTGCTAATTAGTGTGGAGTGTAAAACTACTCTATATGACAAAACATTCTTCATTTCCAGTGTTTCACAAATGCTGTTTGTTTCTGAAACGTTGTCATGTTTGTGTTTCACCCTGCAGAGTTCATCTCTGCGTGTTTCCATTTATCACCTCGATATTTTCACTCCCAGCCGTTTCAAAAAGTCGAAGGACAAACAGCTCATTGCTGCGGGAAAAAAGCCCAAAGATCCGCTTTAAATGCACAAGGGCGGCCAGTGAGAGCTCACTGCTCACAAACATAAAGGCTAATTGCTGCTATAATTATTTCTGGGATGACGGATAAAAAATACCCACATATGCGCTGCAGCTGCGTTAGAAAAAAATCCGTTGGAACGGTTCTGATGCTTACATAATACTGTACATTATGGTGCAAACAGCTAAAACCAAACAGAAACAAACAGAAACCAGTATTTTTCCTCCCAACCTTCTCCTGTTTCAGTCAAAAGTGAAATATTAATAAATAGCTGTGGCTGCATTCGATCATCACTCCAGCCAGGTTTTATGATTGTTTTATGATTTTTTTTTTAAAATGTGACATTTTGTAACTATCGATAATGGACAAAACTTGACGTTGAGGAAAGCTGAGGAAACAGTAAAGTAGAAGTAAGAAATACTGCCACCTGCAGGTGGGAGGTAGCATTGGTTAAAAATCATTTAACCAAAAGTTTTTGACCATTTTTGCTGAAAATTTGCAGAAAACAGAGCAACATTTCACATGAATTTTTGTGAAAAACTGGAGGGATCGATTGATGTAATTTGACAGAATACTGATAAGAACTGCTTTTGTTTGATTGATACAACAATGTTTAAGCAGAGAAGTGTTGTCGTTACGGTTCTGTTTATGCATCTGTAGTCCAGAGGGCCACAGAAGAAACTATGGCGGGCCGGATTTGGCCGCCGGACCTTCAGTTTGACACATGTGTTCTAGATCTTGCTTCAGTATTTCTACATTGTATTTTTCAAACATGATGCCATTTATTTTATGAAGTGCATCAGTTCCTCCTGCAGCAAAACAGCCCCAGAACATGATGCTGCCACCACCGTACCTCACAGTCAGGAGAACATCTCTTATACCAGAAGAACTAGATCTGAATTACTAACTTAAAACAAGCTCCTAGTTCTTGCTGAAAAGTAGTTTCAAAATTAGTTTAGTCTTATTTTAAGCATACAAAGATATTTCCTTTAGAAAATTGACAAAAGCACTTGGTAGGATTTTGCAGTGAAGAATGGGCCAGAACTCCAACAGACTATTCTAAGCATCTTCTGTAAGGAAACCCAAAATGTTTGAACCAGATCAGAAAGATAAAAAATCAATTCTGACAAATACCAACTTAGAAATCTGAACAAAATGTTAAAAATTCTCATTATATTGGCATTTAGGAAATGGAAAATGTGCTGGTTTAACATAACAGACCAAAACGCCATAGTTTCGTCTGATTGAGTGAGAAAAAAACCCACTA
This sequence comes from Gambusia affinis, assembly GCF_019740435.1. Taxonomy (NCBI): domain Eukaryota; kingdom Metazoa; phylum Chordata; class Actinopteri; order Cyprinodontiformes; family Poeciliidae; genus Gambusia; species Gambusia affinis. Next base: position 18,143,280 of record NC_057890.1, on the reverse strand, counting down.
AAATAAAAGCTTTTGCAGTGAATCCAGCAGATCCACATCAGGCCGTTTAGCAGGAACCCGTGACTGAGCCGCCGGGGGTCTGTGGATGTTTTCCATCTGTTTCTGTCTGCTGATCTTCCTCCTCTGCACCTCGGCTTCCTCACCTCGACCTGAATCTGGACCCAGACCCTAACCCTGAAGACGTGACTCTCTGCCTGATCCTGAGTCAGCAGGACTCGACTTAATTGTCTAAATCGTTGTGTGTTGGCGCCGGACTCGGAGCAGTTTCAGCTTCCTGCCTTTACCTCCATGGAGCGAAGCCAGGAAGTGGATTAGCGCTGGAGCTGATGGGTTTGGACAGATTTCAGGGAGAAGCAGCTGATTAGAACATCATCCTCTCAACAAACCAATTGGACACGTAATTTAAGGCTCTTTCGTGTCTCTGAGGAAGAAGCTCAACCTGTCTCTGAACTCTCATCTGAAACGCTGAGGATTAAACTTTCCACTGAGGCGCAGAAAGATTTATTAATTACATGAATTGTGATTAACTCATTAAATGTTCATAGCTGCAAGTTGAAGCATTTTTATTGACGGACACATTGCACGTTATAAAGAGTTCCCACAAGTCTGAACTGGAAGTGAGCCGCCATCTTGGTAGGCAAGAGCAAAGCAAAAAGAAAGTATATGGACACTCTTGACCAACGTGCAAGAGAAATAAATATCAACAAAATGGCTGCTGTCAAGATTGATAATAGAAACAAGTCAGATGATGTGGACAAGCTACTTCCACTCTAACCCTTCACTGTTTTCCTGTTTCAGTTAAAATCCTCATAATCCTGAGTCACGATCACATGACCAAAACAAACGTCACTTCCTGATCCTGAAACACGAAAAGCACCAAGATAGAAATAAACTTGATTCAGTGGAATCAACTCACTCACTCTTCGGTTGCCTAGCAACAACCTGATGGGTAAGAAGCAGTTTCAAGTTCCCCCAAACCTTGGTTACCTAGCAACGACCTGTAGAGCAACAGTTTCAAGTTTCCCCAGTGTGCCTCATAACTGCTTGAAATTTAAAACAACAATGTGGAGAAAAAGCAGGAAAGGTCATATCACATTTGGCAATATTTCAGATACCTAAAACAAAAACGAATCAATAATTATATGTTATTGGTTAGTTTTCTAGCCACATCCTCCAGACATTACAGTGAAAAAACTGTTTTAATCTATTTATTAAAAATAAAATCTACACACAGTGACACACAAAAAACAACTTATAACTACAATCATTTTATTAGTCCAGTTTTTCATGTTTTCTTTCACAGAAATAGAAAAACAGATTTTCTCTGATTTTTCACCACCTGTTCATCCGGTTTGTGGTCCAACACTTTGTTCCCCGAAGTAAAACTTCTTTTCATCATCAGTCTCTGCAGGTGGAACATCTTTAATCAACAATATTTCTTTGTTTCAAAACATACAAGCATCGAGGTTTGACTCGGCTAAATCAGGGCTATTGATCGTCAGCAGCAACATTCCCCACTGCTGTGGCTTTTCTGCACAGAATACAAATAAAACACATTTATTGGGCCTCTGGGTGTCGCTCTGACTTTAATAAACCACGCATTACCTCAGAGAATCTTTTTATCGCTCTCCACAGTCCAGGTTTGGCAACTGGAATCATAAGCAGAGTGGAGAAGAAAGCAGCGAGACTGTAAACTGAAATGAACTTTACAGCTGAAGGGATTCACTTCTTTCAATCATCGAAGCATGCCAAGAGCTCAGGGGTGTCCAAAATCTGGCCTGGGGGCCATTTCTGGTCCCTCTGAAGGACTTTTAGCAGCCCCTGCCAAAAGATTTTTTTGGCAGACCTCAGTTGTAGAGATAACTGAGGTCTGCAAAAAGAAGTTATTATTTTTAAGAAGAAAAATATGAGTTAATAGAATAGTTTATATTTTAATAGCTTATTTAATTGAGTCAAATTCCTCAATTGCTTCTTTTATTTCTGTTTGTAATTTTTTTTATCTTCATTCTTGGAAATTATATCTTGGATTTCAATGAGATAACATGTGTAAATAAAGATAAAATTTTAAAAAAGCTTGAAATAAATGTTCAAAATGTCCATTTAACTATGATAGTGTATAAGGGTTATACTAAAAAAATAAAACAATGAAAATAAAGTCATAAAATTGAGACAAGTAATAAATTTATAACAATAAAGTCTCATATTGTTGTACAATATGAGACTTTATTCTTGTAATCTTGTTAAATTTTCTTGGCATGGCCCTAATGCCCCTAATGCCCCTAATGCCCCGTCCTAATTAAGTTTTTGCTTTCATCTTGATGTTGGAGTAAATAGAGCCCCAATTTTTGAGCTATTTTTACTCAAAAACAAATCTTGCTGCCCAAAAAATAATAAAAAATGTCAGCCCAAAAAGTTTTAAAACTCTAGGAAAAATATCTTGTTATAAGTGAATCAGTGGAACAAATACTTTTCATCTATATTAAATAATTATTGACTTAAAACGAGCTCCTATTTCTTGCTGTAAAGTTACTTGGAAGTTTTGTCTCATTTCAAGTGTACTAAAATAGTTGCACTGGAAAATAAACCGAAATACTTTGTAAGATTTACCGTAGTTTATTTTGCAGCAGATACATAGCAGAAACGGGCTGCACAGTGGCGCAGTTGGTAGAGCTGTTGCCTTGCAGCAAGAAGGTCCTGGGTTCGATTCCCAGCCCGGGGTCTTTCTGCATGGAGTTTGCATGTTCTCCCTGTGCATGCGTGGGTTCTCTCCGGGTTCTCCGGCTTCCTCCCACAGTCCAAAAACATGACTGTTAGGTTAATTGGGCTCTCTAAATTCTCCCTAGGTGTGAGTGTGTGTGCGCATGGTTGTTTGTCTTGTATGTCTTTGTGTTGCCCTGCGACAGACTGGCGACCTGTCCAGGGTGAACCCCGCCTCTCGCCCGGAACGCAGCTGGAGAGGAACCAGCAACCCTCCCGACCCCATTAGGGAAGAAGGGTGTAAGAAAATGGATGGATGGATGGACATAGCAGAAACCATTTTAGCGCTAACGACCTCGATCCTTCGGCGCTATAAGCAGTTCCACCAATCAGCATCCTTGGTATTGCCGCTCCTTGCGGTTCCACCAATCAACAGCGAGGAAAATAAACGCACTTCCTGGCTTGACTGCTTGGCGAACGCCTGAAAAAAATCCACAAATCGGTAGTTTTTTTCTAAGAACTTGGAGTTATCGTCCACATTAAAATCCATTAAGACGTTTAGGTTCATTGTAATCATGTTTTCCAAAAAGAGGGATCAAATATACGTTCAGAAAACTGATAGCTACATGCTAATAAACATTTAAGCTAACATAATTTTAGTACAAGTTCTTGTTTTTTAAATGATCATTGCAGTTGTTTGTCGCATAATAACTCGACGCTGAAACATTCCCAGTTCCGATTAATCATTAAAAACTCTAAATGAATCAAGAATTTATTCAGTGGAAGGAGATTTAATGTCTATCTCACGTCTAACAGATGTATCTGAGAAATGAGCTGGAAAACAAAAATGCCTTAAAGATGATAATGCTGCGTGGAAATGGTTGCATACATTAAAAAGTTGCCTCAGCTGCAGGATCTTTAACTGCAGTTTGTCATAAAAAAGAAACAGCGAGTGAGAAATCGTCTCTGAAAGCAATTAGCACCCTGAAGTTTGACAGAGTGGAGAAAAAGCCCGCAATTATCGTCGATTCGCGGCAGCAGGTGTTTCTTTCTCTGCGTCTGTGGGCGTGGGAGCCACGGAAAGAGACAAATGTGACCTTTTCGTTTCGCTATCAGGAGAAATCCTTGAAATGTAATGGCGTGTTTAAATCTGGCATTAATAGAAATGACGGCGCGTCATGCTGCGCCCCGTTCCTGATCGCTTTCTAGTTCCTTCTCAGTTTCAGTTCATAAATTACCAGTTACAGATAATTTGAAATCAACTATTTAGTTTGTTTTTTTCCAGGATTTTCCTGGATTTAACCCCGTCCATCTTGTTGGAGGCAACACAATTCTTTCCAGTAATATTTCGAGAATAAAGTAATAATATTATGACTTTAAAACAGAATAGTATGATATTTTTTATATCCATTCTCAAAATATGAGTTTATTTTCTTATTATTTGAACCTTTATTCTTGTACAACTTAATTCTTGTAATTGTCATATTTATTTATTATTCTATGACAATCTACAATAACTGAAGAATTTGAATTATTATTGTTACAATATTTAATTTTAACATTATTTTCTCATTAGTATGGCCCTAATACTTTATCTTAGGATAGATTTTTTTCTGTTAATAACTAAAATTATTTAACTTTTTACTCAGGATATTTTTAATTTATGTCAAACTTAGTTTAATATTGAAATATTTTAGTGTAAAATAATCAGAAAGAAACAACTTAATTAAAAAAATATGAAATTGTGTTCTGGTGTATTTTTTTGTTTGTTTTTCATCTTAAATTTGTTAAATACATAAAGTCATAATTTTATTCTCATGTTTTTTGGCCCTAATACATCAAGTCAGTAATCATTTAATAGGAGCTTTAACTTTTTATTCAGTACATTGAATAAAAAATTAATAAAAAAATCTATTTATTGCTAAATAATTTGCCTTAAGTTTTGTTATGTTGCATTTTTTCCAGTTTTTTTTTTTATCTTAAATGTGTTACATAAACACGCTGTGTGCATGTGTTCTGAACTAACAGAAAGAAACCAGAACCGGTCCGGAATCGGTGACACAATGGCTGGTTGTGTTCAACACACGCAGCGTGCGCCCGGCGGTGTCTGAGCGCTTATCGCCGCGGATACCGGCCGCCATTATCTGTCAGTTCCGGCCAACTTTGACAGCTTCATAACCGCAGAGTCATAAATCTGTGAGTGGTGGCAGGTCTGAGCATTACCCACCATTGTTTTACCAAAACACGTTATGTAACCTGATGGGCAGCCGCCTCTCCTCTCGCTCCGCTCTGCATATAGATTGGACATTAAGAGGCTGAAACGCAGCCCAGTTACTCCAGGAGTTTTTCTGAATCACGTCTCAAACCAGGTAGTTTTGGAAAGAAATTCTACCAAATAAATACCAACAGACTCAGTTGATAAACTTTCAAGCAATATAATACTAATTAGGGTGGATTGAATATCAGCCGGTTGACTAATCCTTAATGTTGGGTCAGTAATCAGCTGACAGGTGAAAACGATCTTATCTCTTCTGCTTTTCTTCCTTTAGAGAGGTTTGACTGTTAGCCCCGCCCACCAGGTTAGCCCCGCCTACCGTACAAGCCCCGCCCACTATGTCATGCCTGCGCGTTTTCAGTATAATAATAGTCACCCCACTTTTCTCAACTTGGCAACTTTTTTCCAATATTTAGCGACCTTTCAGATTTAAAAAAAAATTGTATCAGCCGAAATCAGAGTCGGCAAGTCAGGGATTTTAAAGATCAATAATCGGTAATCAGCCAGAAAACCACAATCAGTGCAGCCCTGATACTAATAATGCAAAAACACATTCTCATATATTAATTAACTTTAAATGATCTAATGAATATTTCACACTGGAGCTGGAAGATATTTTAAATATCCAAAATAAATAAACAAAACAACAAATAATATTAATTATGAAGTCTCTGGAAACAAAATTATCCTTAAAAAAAGCAGCAAACTGAAGACTTTTATCATCCAGGTTTTGGTAAAAAGAAAAAACAATGAACAATGCAAATGGAAATTATTGAGGGCTGCACAGTGGCGCAGTTGGTAGAGCTGTTGCCTTGCAGCAAGAAGGTCCTGGGTTCGATTCCCGGACCGGGGTCTTTCTGCATGGAGTTTGCATGTTTTCCCTGTGCATGGTGGGTTCTCTCCGGGTTCTCCGGCTTCCTCCCACAATCCAAAAACATGACTGTCAGGTTAAATGGTCTCTCTACATTCTCCCTAGGTGTGAGTGTGTGTGTGTCTTGTGTGTCTTTGTGTTGCCCTGCGACAGACTGGTGACCTGTCCAGGGTGACCCCGTGACCCCGCCTCTCGCCTGGAACACAGCTGGGGAGGAACCAGCAACCCTCCTTGACCCCATTAGGGATGAAGGTGAACAGAAAATGGATGGATGGAAATTGATTTTGCTTTAATTTATCATGTGATTAATTGATTTATTGCTTATTATGACAGGCCTGTCATTGATACCGATACCGATACTTTTTATCATTTAAGTTTGATTTATGATCAAACGTCTGATATTTTGGTGTTTTTTTATTTTTACCCTTAAATTATATTGTTAAACCTTAAGAAAGAATTTGAACAAAGTTGAATTAAATACTTTATTAGCTAATAAACAAGATAAACAAAGAATAGAACAAAACAAATGTGTTTTTTTCCTAAATAAAGAGCAAAAACATAATAATTTCAGAGAAAGTCAAAACAAAATCCTTTTTGAGGTAGAACTAAGAAACTACAACACAAAAATAAACTAAAATTTCATAAGGAGGTGTAAAACTAAACTTTCATCTGTAGATATTCCAGTGAAAACAGATTATTGTTATAAAATGGGAATGTTTTTTTCCTGTTATGGATGTTTAAACAGTCGGTTTTGTTTCCAAGGTTCCTGCAGCAGTAAAATCATCCGGTTCCTTCAGGAATTATAAAATGCTTTTAATCAAATAAAAGTGACTTTATTAATCCCTCGTCAGGCTGAAAGCTTTCCTGATGAAATCATAGAAAGCTGAAGTTTCATTAGTGTTGAATTTTATTTCCGTTTTTAGCTTTTTCCTTAATGGTCGGTTCTGATGAAACAAGTTTTCACACCCTGACCTTCATTTTAATGTTTTTTATATTTCCCCTTCAGTGAGTCTAGAGATTTAATCCTTAATTTTCTTCTGGGTTTCCTGATTTTTATCACTTTAATGTTTTCAGATAATCAAATCACCTTCATTACAGGCAGTTTTATGATTATTTCATTTATTAGGAGCGTAAAAATCAATCCACAGCTGATCTAAACAAAATATCTTTAATAATTGTTAAACGATTATTAAGATTCAAATTCAGATATAATCAAGCAATTTCAGTTACTTTATATTCTACTGTTAGCAATATGCTAACCTTAGCATTTTAGCTAATACATGAATATTAGAATACTGGGTGGCGTAGGTCACTGTTACCCTACATGTTAGTGATAACGCCCATGCTAACATTAGCATTGTAGCTAAAATAATTGTTTTATCACACTGGATAGAGTACATCATGCTAGTAATACCTGACATGCTACTGACAGCATTTAAGCTGAAATTAGCATTTTAGCTAATTTTAGCTTATACACTAATGTTTGCATACTGAGTAGAGTAAGTCGTTGTTATGCAACATGCTAGTGATAACTTACATCCTACTGACAGTGTCAACATGCTAGTGACTCTGTGTGCTAGTGATAGCCCTCATGCTAACATTAACCTTATAGCTAAAATAAGCATTTTGGCTAAGAGACTAAGGATTTTAGCTAATTTTTGATGCATTGGTCACATTTAGCATACTGAATGGAGTATGTCAATGTTAATCCACATGCTAGTGATGCTACCTAAGCTAACCTTACTATTTTAGTCAACTTTTTTATCATTAGTACGCTGGATTCCAACATAAACACACACTTTGGCAGGCGCTTTTTAAGTTTCTTCAGAAAAGTTGTATTTATTCTACAGTCCAGAGTTTAAAAAAAGCCCTGAAGAACTTCTGGAGTTGTTGTCTCTTGTAAAAGTTAGCCTTAATCTTAAAGGTGGCAGAGCTGGAACTTTAATCTGGTTTCTGCTCTGCCTGCAGGAGTTTTCCTTCTCCATCAGGAGTGACGCAGGTTTCCCTGATTAAAAACAAGTTGAGCCTCTGAGGTTATCTGGTTGTCGACACAAAGACCCATTAATGTCACACAAACTCGCTGTAGAGCGAGACCTAGATCTGCTAATTAGATGCTGACTACATCAACAGTTGCTGATGTTGATGAATATGATCAATATTTAAACAGTTTTTCTACAAAGCTCCAGTTTCTTCAGACGAAATATTTTCTCTTGACTGGAATCTGGAGCTGAATTAACAAGTTATGAATTATAGAAGATCAATAAAACTATATGTTAACTAGAAATGTAATTTCTGTGCTTTCAGTTTCTGGTTTGCATGAATTACTGCATCAATGCGGCGTGGAATGGAGGAGATCAGCCTGCGATTCTGCTGGGATTCTGGAGCCTTCAGGTAGTCTGGATTGTCTCTCTGCTAAAACTGAAGCGATTAATCGATTATTAAACAATCAACTAATTTAGTAATCAATTAATCATTAAGTGGAATGTACAGACTCAAAAAACAATTGTCTCGGCAGAAATATATAAATACAATGTTTATGTTATTTAAAGAAGGACATAAAATAAATAGCAAAAAAATGTTCTTACATAATCAGATGGAAATTTTGGTATTTTAAGGACAAAAATTACAACAATGTGTATAAATAGCAAAACATATAAAAATAAATGTTTTCTTAATAAAACTGTAACAGAAACTGCAGGAGTGTGTCTGTGTCTGGTGAATTTCTGGTTAAAACATGTTTGGTTTTCATTCTGTGTGGAGAAAATCCACAAATTCTACTCAAGTAAGAATACGTCAAAATAAAATTACTCAAAAGTACAGCAGAGTAAAGGTACTTTTCAGAAAAAAGAATTTTCCTAAAAGTTATTTAAATAAATGTAAGTGGCTCCTACCCAACTCTGGTTAAATCCATGTATTAACATAAATGTCATTAGATGTTGAGATCTGGGCTGGTTTTGGGGGATTTACGTTGTTTTGGGTTGGAAGCTGCCAGATCTGGCAACCTGAGCATGTTGACCCCGGGCACCAAACGGGCTAGGACCGCCCCTGCGTGCATGGGGTTTCCACAGGAAGCTCTAAAAGAGGCAGACCCGCATCGGCTGCGCCCAGACGCATCTCCTGCTGTTTGTCCTCTGTCCGTCTGTCCGGAGCGCCACCATGCGCTCCTTCAACGCCACGCAGCGGAACCTCAGCGGGACCGCCAACCACTCCGACCCGTTCGGGCGCAACGAGGAGGTGGCCAAGCTGGAGATCACGGTGCTGAGCCTGGCGTTCGTGGCGGCGGTGGCGGGGAACCTGAGCGTCCTGCTGGCCATGCTGCGCAGCCGCAGAAAGCTGTCGCGCATGCACCTGTTCATGAAGCACCTGAGCCTGGCCGACCTGGTGGTCGCCTTCTTCCAGGTGCTGCCGCAGCTCTGCTGGGAGGTCACCTTCCGCTTCTACGGGCCGGACTTCCTGTGCCGCATCGTGAAGCACCTGCAGGTTCTGGGCATGTTCGCCTCCACCTACATGATGGTGATGATGACCGTGGACCGCTACGTGGCGATCTGCCACCCGCTGCGCAGCCTGCGGCAGCCCACGCGGCGCGCCTACATTATGATCAGCTGCAGCTGGGCGTGCAGCCTGCTGCTCAGCTCCCCGCAGTACTTCATCTTCTCCCTCAGCGAGGTTCGCCCCGGTTCGGCCGTCTACGACTGCTGGGGTCACTTCGTGGAGCCGTGGGGGCTGCGCGCCTACATCACCTGGATCACGGCGGGGATCTTCCTGGTTCCGGTGGCCGTGCTGGTGTTCTGCTACGGCTTCATCTGCAGGACGATCTGGAAGAACCTGAAGGGCAAAACCCGCAGGAAGAGCGCGGACGCTTCGGCGGCGGGCGGCAGGTCCAGGATCCTGGGCAGGAACTCCGTCAGCAGCGTCTCCACCATCTCCCGCGCCAAATTACGCACCGTCAAGATGACTTTCGTGATCGTGGTGGCTTACGTGGTGTGCTGGGCTCCGTTCTTCATCGTTCAGATGTGGTCCGTGTGGGACGAAACCTTCTCCTGGCACGGTGGGTCTCCCTTTCTGCTCCCAAATATAATAAAACTACAGATTTTATTCCTGTAGCGCTTTTCTAACAACGCGTAAAAGATGCAGATTTGCGCTTTTTCTTTGCAAAAACGGGCTTTTAAATGAAAATAAAGGAACAAACTGTTAATTTTCCTTTTCATATCAGTTTTTAACTTCCTGTTTTATGTTTTAATTTATTTACTGAAGTTCTCTGTTTGCAATTTAACTCAATTCCTGGAAAGCGTCTGAGTTTTTTGACAAGTCGTCCTGCTGCTAAATAATTATAGATTTTATTTGTGTAGCGTTTTTCTAACGAGGCTCAGACGCTGATAAGCGCTTTTAGTCTGTAAAACTGAATTTTTCATGAAAATAAATAAACAAAATGTTTATTTTCCTTTCCATAACAACTTTAAATGCATGATTAATGTCATGGTTTATGTTTTGTTTGATTGCTGTCTGAGTTTTTTACAAGATCTCCTGACACCGTTGGTCTTACTTTTTGCTTCTAAGTAATAATAGATTTTTTTGTATTGCGGTGAGTTAAAGTTAAATCTGCTTTTTGTTTGTAAAACGGAATATTTTACAAAAATGAATCAGCAAACTGTTCATTTTCTTCTTCCTAAAAGCTTTTAATCTATAATTAATGTCCAGTTTTATATTTAGATTCCTGAGTGTTTAGAGAAGATAAATAAAATTGATGGTTATTATTACAAGTTCTAGTATTAAATCTTCATCTTCATTCTTTGTCTTGTTCTAAACTTTTAATGTTAGTTTAAAAGTTAAGTCTCTATTTAATTAATTAATTATCCTTTAGATTAGATATATCCACAATAATTCACTTTCATTTTCCTTTAAAAAGAAGAAATTATACATTTTAAGGAAAAAAACGGTTATAAACTAAATGTATTGTTTGTTTTTTTTAGATAAAGAATGAACAACAAAAATATTTTACAGCATTAAAAAACTGTAGAGAAAAAGTATTTCCATGAAAATTAAACATATAAACCATTTATTTATGTTAACACAGTAAGAATGTAAAATTATGAGTAAAAAGTGTTAAAATGTTGAGGAAAACTTTTCACATTTCATTGTTTGGATTCAATGGAGAGAAGAAATGACAACTGGTAACAAATGTCTCTTCAAAAACTGAAAGTTCATAAAACTCTCCATTGGTAATTATAAGACCCTCACACACTGTCAGAGTGCCGCTTGGATCACAAATCACCAAATATGTAAATTAGATGATGACATCATCCAGTGACTGTTGAAGACAGCCACTAGCTGATTCTCTTGCTGAGACGTTTATGTCAGTTGGTTCAGACTCCAGAAGCGATTCCAGCTGTTTGTCTCGTTGAAATTCAGCCTGGGGATTTTTGTTAAACTTAATTTTATTTAGTAAAGTTTCTTTTTCGTCCTGCAGACTCTGAGAACCCGGCGGTGACGCTGTCCGCCCTGCTGGCCAGCCTCAACAGCTGCTGCAACCCCTGGATCTACCTGATCTTCAGCGGCCACCTGCTGTCGGACTTCCTGGGCCTGCTGCCCTGCTGCCGCCGGCTGCGGGACCGGCTGCGGCAGCAGGACTCGGACAGCAGCATCCGGCGCACCACGCTGCTGTCCCGCCTGCAGGCGCCGCGCCCGTCCGACCTCAACTTCACCTTCAAAAACTGTCCGCCGGCCACACCGGCGTCCTGACTGCAGACACGCCCGACCGGCTGACATCAACCAGGGAGCTAAAGGAGAGCTTGGTTCGGTCCAAACGGGGAGCGTTCACTTCTCGTTGTGGGTTAAGCAGCTTTTCACGATGGCTTCGTTAAAGGGGCAGTATCATATAAAATCAACTTTTTTTTAACTTTCCATCATGTTTTAATGTTTTTCCCTCATCTAAAGCAACCCTGGAGTGTTGCTTTGATTCTTTCAGTATGTCTGAGAAATCATTTAATCACCATGGCAACCATTCAGCTGTTAAAACACCCGTTTGGACCTAGCTCCGCCTTCAAAACGCAGCTCCTCCCCCACTCAGCTCCTTCAAACTAGCCAGCAGCAGTTAGCAAACAGCTGGTGGAACTGCTGAGCTCATCATTATTCTCAGAGCAACGCCGGTAAAAACGCTGGGAAAGGGTTAATAGAGGAGCCATGTTGACTTCCTGAAGGCGGAGCTTCTTAAAGAGACAGAGGCCCAATTTTAGATTACAAAGTAAAACGTCTTCTAAATCATGTTTGATATTTACAGCGTTTTTATAACAGTTGACTGTAACATAGTTACTTAATTATGCTATAAAAAACGCATCATACTGTCCCTTTAACGTATTTCAGATATAAAATGGATGATTTACCAATACAAGCTGGTGCCAAGCAGTTATTAAATAAAAGTCACTTGGAAACCATAATTGTTTCGGCTTTAAGGACAACTAGGATAGAAAAAAACTCAAATGTGGCCAAAAGTTTGTTTATTCACTTTTTTTTTTGGGTTGTAAATTCTTGGACTTTTTCTAACCGTAAATAAACAGCCAATAAATTTGGATTAATGAAAAAATATTGAGAATAATCTGGATTACCATCTGCTGCAATCCTAAAACTCCAAACAATTTAAATATTAGACTTGAGGATCTAAAATGTGTTATGAGCCAAAAAACAGCTAAAAAAGATCAAAACTGAACAACATAATTATGTTTCCAGTTTCCGCAAATGTATTTTACTTTGTAGGCGTGAGGAGCATTTTCAGAGCATTTTCTTTCTGTTTGTATTTTCTAAACAATAATCCAGCAAGCTGTTCTGTGTTTGTAATACTCGGTAAGTTTCCTTCAGTAGAAACACAATGATTATTGTTCAGGCCTGAAACGGGACGTTAATTTCCTGACAGCTGGTATCTAATGGCCCTTTCCATTTAAACTTCATGGGAAGTTTAAATCTTCATTGTAAATTCAGGAACCAGGTCTGGAATGTCAGCTTTGCAAATTCATTAGATTCTCAGTATGTTTACATTTCTTACATAAATACTGAGAATATACAGTTTTTTATTCACCTTAAAGCTAATTGGATGATTAATTAACATTTTCCCAAGAGAAAAATCACAGATTCTCCTTCATAGAAACCATTAAAACCTTTGAACTTGTTGTTGGGAAAAGGAAAATGTGGCTGTAGTTTAACTTGATTTGGATCAATGGAAACTGATTCAAACCCAGAGTTTATAAAACCTAAAGGCTGTAATTTAGTTTACATTCATGCAAATTCTCTTTACCAAGTTGAACTCCTTTGCTAGTTGAGGTTTGGGTCATTTATTTACCTCATCCCACTCATCACCTCACTCATTAATTCTCATCATTTCTCTTCTCTTTAACCAGTTCATCATTAACCCCCACCAACCCACTCATTCTCCTCATTTATCTTACATAACCCTTTCCAATGCTTTTTAAAACTCCCAATCCAAAAAAACTCCCAATCGTTTCATTTCAATTAATGAAACGATCTCATTAAGATTGTTTCTCATTCCTAGTCCTGTTCATCCCACTCATCCTCCTCATTCTTCCCCCTCTCTCTCATCTTTCTTAACTTTGGAATAACTTTGCACACCATGATGTTTAAGCTGAAACTGGTATTGTTTGTACATTTTTCTCATGTAAATACCTTGTTTACTTATGAGCTCCTCCAACAGGGGGCGCTGCAGATGCATGTTTAAATTGTTTGCTCCATGAATTGACATAAAAATAGTTCAAACTGTGGTGGGTTATAAATTGATGTGCACTTTGTTTAATGCGATAAGTAATGTAAATAGTCGTGGTTTTACGAAGTGATTTGAAGTTTTGTGACGTTTGAATTTTTGTGCGTTGCGTTAGGATGGTACTGGTTCCCTCAGGGTGTTGCAGGTGTTGCATATTGTACCAAGCTGTTGTCTGTCTGCATGTTGTAGTGCACATGTACTAAAAAAATGAACGTTTTATGTAATTTCATGTTAGTTTTTTGAGTTTTTTTATTATTATTCTCACTTTAGATGCTTGAACAGTGAAATGTCCTGTTGCGCACCAGGAAGTCCAGTGGACGTTGTCGACGTCTTCGTATCGTTTTGTTCTGTTAAACGATACGAAGCAAACAAACTGTCACTGTTGCTTCTTTCCAGTCAGCCATGTTTGTTTGCTTTGAACTAATGAATTGTCTTGAGTAGTTTTGCGAGATTTCCCATCTGACATCTGAATGTTCATGAGTGGCATCAGTTCGTAGTGTTGGAGGAATATTTTCTTGACACCATGTCTGTCACAAAGTTCCAGCCATCGCAGGCTGGTTTCTTCAACGTCAACGGCCTCCAACGATCTCAACCCAACAGTGCAGCATCGTTCTACGGGATGATCTGGAGCCATGAGAGTCACATCATGAGATGTCCAGCAACTCATGAATCAAATCTTTGAGGAATGTTGCAGACATGGGCTTGGTCTGGAAGCCGATTCTGGCATGGTGCTCCTGTAGACTTGGCTGGTAAGAATACCGTCTCTTCTGGAAAACATCCTGAAAGTGTCCTGATCAGATGCTAAACCAGCCTTCAGATGGCGCTCATTTCAGCTGATTTTATCCAATATGCTGTTCTTTCAGCTATGATCTGTTTCCCTTGAGAGTTTGAACACATCTGGACCAACAAATCCAGATCTTCAAGCAGATGAAAGTGATCTATCCATCATCCCATCATTTAGGAACAAAGACATCAAGATACTTGAACTGTTGAGGCAAAGAGGAGGAGACCTTTATCAGGTCAGAGCTACGGTTCCTATCTTGGTTCCTTCAGTCTTCAATGACTGAAGGAACCAGAACCACTCGTTTATTGGGGGAGGGTCTTTGGTTGGGGTTCCCAGTAGAGCATCATCTGCTAGAAAACCAAGACAGTCTGAAATTTGTAGATCTTTCTCTGTGGAATTTGCATAATCCCTCCAAGTTCATCAACTTGTCCAAACAACATCCATGCTAGTTTGAGAGTAGAGTAAAAAAAAAAAACTGGTGAAGAATTTGTTTTTTTACCTTTAATTCACTTATTTACCAGGTTTTGTCAATGAAGAGTCCTTCTGCAAATGAAATTAAAACATTAAACGGTGAATGTTCAAACAAAAGAGTTTCCAGATTCAACCTCTTAAGAAAGTCAGAAGCTCAAAGTGTTCCCCAGAGGTTATGATGAAAGGAACAATAATTTCCTGTCTGCGATAACTTAATTAGTTTGGAAGCACCAAAAGTGATTAAATAGCACACTTCCTGTCAGGCTTTTTAACTGCCCTGCTCCTGAACAAAAACACATCTCTCTGATGGGAAAATGATTGAAAGCTGTCATCCAGATATGCAAAAGCTGTCAAAACAGATTTGAAAAAAATACTAATTTGCAGGTAGAAAACCCAGAAACCAAAATGAATGTGAAGGTAAATACCTGCAGAGTCATTCCTTTGAAAATCTCAAACTTTTTTCTGTTTGTCATTTAGGAGCTAAACTGTCTTCAAATGAAGGTATATTGAGTCTTCATCTTCTTTTATTGCTAACCAGCTAGCACTGATAGCACCAACACTTCTGTACCCACCCTGCATCAATTTGTCCAAAGAACATGAATGTTAGCTTGAGAAAAACATGTGACACGAACAAATCTGATCAAACTGGTGGAGAGTTTGATCAGGATATTTAGCAAGCTAGCTAAATATTTAGTTCCATAAATATTTAGTGAGCAAGCTAACTATTTAGCTCTCAATTAAATATTTAGCTCTGAGATAGCTAATATTTAGCTATCAGGTAGCTAAAGTCTTGAAATAGCTAAATATTTTGTTAGCCTTGTGATAGCTCAAATATTTAGCTCTGAGCTAAATATTTTGCTAGTTAACTTGCTAACTAAACCTTTAGCTTGCTAACAGATATTTGTAAATAAATAACATGGTGAAATATGATTTTGAAAATGTTCCCATCATGATGGACTGAAAGCCTTAAAATATGTTTAAGTTTTGACTGTGTAACTTTATGAACGCCTTCCCATTTATATGTTTATAAATGAAGCAATCTGTTAGTAAAAGATTGAACCTGCTGTGGGAATGTTTTAGTTTTCCGTCTGGTTTTAAGGAATTTCAGTTTAATATCAATCACTCTGTCAACGCAGCCCCAGCTTATCAAAGAGCTGAGGTCAGGAAATAAGAGAAAGGAAGTGCATTGTTTAAGACAGGAAGTGGAGATGAATGCAGCAAAGCAAGGCAGCCGACTTTTAAAAAGGAGCAGTTTAGTTGATGAAAGTCGTCAGGGTGGAGACCCATCCTGCATGCTGGCGTTAAGTTGCCTCTAACTGTCTATAGATCCACATCACAGATGCTGTTTTCGTCTCTGGAAAACACTCATGAATTTGTCTTCCTCTGACATCCGACGGCGTTCTCCAACAGAAATAGTTTCCTTGCTGCTCTTGTTTCAGTGAACATGATTCTACCAGCGATTAGCTTTCTTGTTAATAATAGTTAGTTTGGTCTGTCAACACAGTCGTTCTCAAATCCTACTGGGGTTTTTTATTGTAACTTGGACTGAACCCTCTTTCCAGTAACTGTGTGGATGACTTAGTATATTTTCCATGAACCCAAAGAAAAAAACATCAACATTAATCAGTTTTCGTCATATTGTTTCAGCCCTAATTCCTAAATCTGCTTTCATAGCTATGTTATAACACAAACTTCACCTTGTATGGAAATAGTGAATAGTGAACGTTTGTTTCAGCTGTTTTACTTCTCTGGATCAATACTACAAGTTTGTGGCATTTTTGGAGTTTTACCGCTTTTCCAACTTCTTATCATAACTAGCTCTGCTACATTGCTAACATTTAACAATATAGAACAGGAACTGCAATCAGAGAATTTTATAGATTTTAAAAAAGGTTTCTTCCTGTTTGTATACAAGTTCAGCAGGGGTTGTACTGCCAGCATCTCTGTGGTCCACATTTCTCCCTGCGTTTGTTCTTTGACCAGCTACGTTTAGTTGGTGCACAGCTTTAAATGTGGGAGGCGAAAATATTAATTGTCCTTTTTGATGCCAGTCACAGCTAAATGTTCAGCCATGTTGTAATCTGAAGGGGAACAGAACATGTAATAATTAACTAAGCAGACGGTTATCTTGCTAGAACAGAACCGTTTTTCATGTCTTTTAATGTCGATGGATCACAGCTTCTCCTCATTTTGTTTTGAATGTATTTGAAAATGCTTTGAGTCATTTGGTCCCTTCATTGTTGTTTTTTAATTTCTTTCTTTGGTCTTTTTAAAATTATTCATTGAAGACCCAACATTATGCAGTGTTACAGGTTCAGAAAGGTATTTTTCTTAACTCAGTATATGTTAAGATGAATCTTTACCTGCATTAGGATGATGATACTATGTAGTAGTAATTTCACTGGCATCTGGTGAACGCTGCTTGCATCACTCATTGCATTATTTTTCATGTTTTCACAGCAGAAAAATGCAAATCAACTTACAGACCAGCTGGAAACTGGGAATATGTTCTGCATCAGACAGTCCAGAACCCAGATGTGATCAATTAAAACCAGGAATGTTGATTTTAATCTTACCAAAGTTTCTCTTTAGCCTAATTTGTCCCATTAGTCAAGCTTTATGCACAAAGTTTCCATTAAGCATCCGGTAAATAGCTACTTACTCCAGTTCAATTAGTTTCCTCCACAATCAGATCCCCGTGCTGGCAGTCTTATGTAACTGGATTATGTTGCATCATAAATGAAAAAACAGAAGTTTCCGTTTGGTTGGATGACAGCCTTTTGGAAAGGTTTTGAGTTTTGTAAGATTTTTCAGCAGAAAATTCAAATTCCTCTAAATATTTAGAATGAATGTTGCAAATCTGCCAGAGCGAGGAAATTGTGTGGGTGTTGGTGCAATCTGTCCTGCTGCATAAACACTTTTACATTTGGCTGCCTGAATGTTTAACTTCTTAAACGTTGTCCTTTCACAGTGTTTTTTCTTTTTAAACTGGACCTGATGACGGTGTCAGTCTTTGGGTAATGGTGCCGTCTTTTTCTCTGTCTGACTCACCGTGTTATTTAATTAACAATGTTTTTAAAACAGTAAATCCATGGCAATTTTTCCTTCTTTTTATTTTATTTTCCAAATGGATGAATTAAATCTGCACTTGAATGTTTGCCAGTCATTTTAATGCATAAACATTTTATTAATTAGTTTTGTTTAATTGGGTAAACATAAACCTTGTAGTTGAATTTTAAATTAAAAGTACCAACAAATTTGAAGTTTTGATTTCTCCATTGTGCATAAATTAAGTGTCTTGCTGCCCGCTGCTGGTCTACGTGCTACCTTAGCTTGCATATGCCGTGGGCCGGCTCGGCTTTCTTCCTCAAACATGGCTGAAAAGTACAACAGTCTTGTGGGAAGACAAGTGGTTAAAAAAAAAGGATCAAAAAGTTAAAATAAGTAAGCAAACATGACATAAAAAATACTCCCTGAATTTAAAGTTAAGCGATGCTAACTTTTACGAGGAATTTGAACTGAACACGCAGCATTTAACATGTGCCACCATGTTTATTCCTCCACGTTTCCCTTTTGTTTATAGACTGTCGTAAATGTAAGTATACCCGAACTGACGACAGAGCGGCTAAATTTAAAATGAACAAGCTTGGATTTTGTCAAACGGTTGTTTTACGTTAGTAAAAGTAATATTTTTAAGTCGAAGCATTAGCTTCCGCTCGCAATACTTTTAAAGTGACCACGCATGAAATGAAGCGTTTTTCACTCCGACTTTCTGCCTATTTTAACGGTCCGACAAAACTAAGAAAAACATATATGAATGAGATAAGCTTTATTGTAAATTCGGCTGTAATTAAATAAAGCTAATATAAAGACAAAAAAGTAAATAAGAAGCACAAAAAACTGACGTGATGACGCAGTTGGTTTGATTACCGTCATGGCGTGACTTTTAAACTTTAAATACGTTTTGGTTGCTTATTTTCCTGAAGAAATTAATGCGAAACTGTGCAGTGGTTCGCTGATTTGTTGAACTGGGTTTAGCTGTGCTGAAGGATGACTTAAGGTCATGTTTCAGTCCAAAGTCCTGGACTGTCCGATCTTTAAGTTGGTATCTTTCCATCGCTTTTATCTTCATACTTAGCAACAAAGAGATCTGGAGGTTCGTTTGGGTCCAGTTCGGTGGAAAGAGGTGGCCGCGACGGGCTGCAGGGCGTTTTCAGGTGAGTCTTATTATATTTTTCTATCAGCTGGAAAAACATTGCAAAAACACAAAACTAGAAGCCAGGCAAAGTGTTTTTGGTGTAGCTTCTAGTTCAAATATCTCACTACACTTGAAATAATGCAAAACTAACTTACAAATCAATTTTCACACGATATTGATGAAAAACTACTAGTTTCACTGATAGATTATTTCACTT
Source organism: Gambusia affinis (assembly GCF_019740435.1). Lineage (NCBI taxonomy): Eukaryota > Metazoa > Chordata > Actinopteri > Cyprinodontiformes > Poeciliidae > Gambusia > Gambusia affinis. Next base: position 18,124,002 of record NC_057890.1, on the reverse strand, counting down.
ATAACCTGGGGGAAAATCTCCTGTTTCAGGTTTTAAAAAAAAGTCTACCAGTGAAACTATTGGTATTAAGGAATTATTGACTTAAAAAGCTCCCATTTCTTACTGAAAAGTTACTGTTTAGTTTTGTTGGTTTGTTAGTTTTGTTATTTGAAGTTTTGCTGTTATTTCAAGTGCACTAAGGTATTTGCACCAGAAACTAGACAAAAAACCTCAGTGAGTCCAGAAAGCTGCAGCAGCCAAAAAATAAAATGGTTGAATTCAGCAAACAATAACAGGAAACTTAAGGGAAATTTCTTTAAATGTTCAGGTTAGAAAATCTGAAAGCTATAATTAGTTTTTTCTTTTGGAGATAGAGAACTGAGTTGGACAATAAAAAAATATTTTTGCCTTAAAGAAATAAACTATTCACCATAAGTGAAAATAAGGACTTGCAAAAACCAGTTTGTTTGTTTGTCAAGAGCTGCGTTTTATCAATCATAAAATTGGAAATTGGGAATTACAAAAATAAATTTGCTTTATTTAAACATGTCAACTTTGGAAAAACAGATTTTTGCTAAAAAAAGTTTTTGAGGTTTTTTTATTTATTTTTTTATTTTTGACTAAATCTAATTTATTGTATTTTAAAAAAACTGCAATGGAAACACCTTTTTTATTGCATCATGAGTCATGATCATTAACAGGATGTTACTACTGACTGAAATGACAAAGAAAACGAACAGGAAGTAGTAGAAGGTTGATTAGCAGAATGTTTTTAAAACATGAAGAAACTTACGTGATTTTAATTATAGTTCTTATTTAATGGAAACACAGCAATTGCAAAGTTGTATTTTTTTTTACATTTGTGGAATAACTACAGATATGATGAGCTTATCAAGTTTGAAATATCTAAAGGTTTAACATATTTGAGAACCATCAGTTGAAAAGTTGAAAACGTATTAAAATCTATAAATTTGTAACTAAATAAGCCAAAAGCTCACTTTTGCAAAGTAATATAAATGCTAATCAGGTTTGGAGACAGTTGTTCTGTTTTCTCACCAATCTGGTTTGCAGAGTCCCAACATTCAAATGGACATATTTAGTTCATTTTAAAAAAATATTTCTACGTTTGACATCATCAGAAAGCCCAGAATCCACTAGAATACGTGGAAACACCAAAGCGAGATCTGTTCCTGGAGTTCAGATGGATTCAGAGTAACCTTTTAGTCCGTAAAGTTTTTAAGTTATTTCTCCAAAATCAATTCTGATGCATAAAATGTTTACTGTCTTTTTACAATCACTGTATTTTTAAATGGAGTTTAAAACGCTCCCGTTGGGGTTGGTTCCTTCGCTCTGTTAACTCTTCTTTCATTCAGGTTCTCTTATTGTTTCATTTCTTTGATGGATTTCCATGTTTGTAAAACGCGGACTGGCCTTGATTCGCTTCAGTTTCCATGGTTACATGGCAGAAATGACAGAGATTTAATTGAATAAAGTCACATATTTTCAAACAATTTCTCAGTGTCTTTCAGACTTGGTGCGAAGAAGATAAATGTTTAAAAACAATTAAAAACACTGAATTTAACCTTAGAGTAAAGAGAAAACTCGTGTTAAAGCTGCAAACTTTCAGTTTCTTTATAGAAAGACTGATTCTGTTGATCAAAATCTTCCACATCCACATGATGGAATGAATTGTTTATTAAAAACGACCAAACAAAAGTCACTGATCACTGCAGCAGGTTTTCCATGAGCGAGGCTGAGGGAGGTTCAAATGAACACCCTGAATGATCAGAAACACAAGAGAGACGGATGATGTAACGGCTTCAGATGATGGATAATGCAGCTGCATGACAGAGATTAAAAACAAAACAACAGATTGTTTGCAGCAGGGTAACACCGTGATTATTGAAGAGTGATTCAGAGATCACAGTGTTGTAACCGCAGTAAAGATGATTAATTTAATATGAGAAGTTTAACATCTACTGTAAAAAATGACAAAGGTTTAAAAGATGTAGTTTAAAAACCCTCAACACTCTATGAAGAATTAAAGTGCCTCCCTCTAGCGGCCAGAAGGCAGAACTTCAGCTCTCCTCTATTTCAATGTAAAATACATCGAAGTATTTTTGCTTCGATGTATTTTACTACGACAGTGATAGAAAAATAAACTTCCACCAAAACTCATACATTTAGAGATTAATCTCAGAGATTTTCTAGAAAAAAACAAGAAAATTTAAGTTTGAAACTTTTGAATTTCCAAGTTAATTCAAAAGAAAATCTCTGAGATTAATTAAAAAATATTTTCTAGCAAATTTTGACCCGTCAAGTTCAGACATTTTCAAGTTCTTTTTCTAGAAAATTTGTTTGTTTCCTACTTTTCCAACAACTGGAAACAATGTTCTACCAAAACATCTCAGAATGTTTTATATTAATCTTAGAAATTTTCTAGAAAAATTTCCAAGGTTGAAAATTTGTAAATTTTAGACTTTTGACACTGAGAAACTTGAAAGTTGATCCTAGATAATCTCTGAGATTAATCTCAAACTTTCTGAGTTTAATTCTGAGATGAATAAAGTTTGTTTTCTGCTGTCTAACCAACTAGAAAGAACTTTTTAAATAGCAGAATTCAGCACCAAATCTCATGTTTATTCATCCAGATGAACCTTGACACTGTCTGCTTTATCTCACTGTTCACAGATTTCTGCAAAGATTAGGTTTGGACTTTAGTTCCTGTCAAACGTTGTCGGGATCATTTTATGTAAAGGTGTGAAAATGTCTTTAAGGTGGAAAATGTCCACCTTAAGTTGAATTGATCAGAGGTTGCTGGCCTGTCATCATCCGGTTATCTCTACGCTTCGAGTTCAACAGGGGGTCATTTTAAAAGTTCAAGGTCACTTCAGATGTTTTTATAATCAAATAAAACCCGAATCTCACAATAAAAAAATCAAATAAAACTTTTACAGCAGGAAAAATGTTGCATCAGTTAATTTTTATTGCCTCTTGTCAGTGCAACCCTGATCTCACTCAGTGCATTTAAAGGAAACGCAGTGCGATCGCTCTTGGAGTGAAAACTCTGGTCGTTTTATTGCTGGTTGTATCTCAGGATAATAAACACGCTGGACTTTGAGTCGGTTATTTAAACGCGGCGGCGCTCCGTGTTTCTCTCCACAGCTGATCGGCGGCCATGTCTCTGAGCTCTCCTCCTCCGATTCTCTCCATCCGGCCCTCGCGGGCGCTGGTGGACGAGGCGTTCGAGGTCCTGGTGGAGAATCTGCCCCCGGTGTCGCCGTTCACGCTGCGCTCGCTGCACCACTCTGAGGACGGGGACGACTGGGAGGCGTACGGCCACTACTTCAGCGACCACAGCGGGAGAGTGTCAGGTCGGTTCTGGTCGGTTCTGGTCTCCGTCGAATCAGTCCGAGGAGATTCTGCCATGCAGGACTAACACATACTCACCTTTCTGCTCCATTTCTTTGGCTCTTTGCTAAACAGAAAGGTCAAAGGGTCAGTGTTTTGTAAAATTGACTTTTTTTTAGCTTTACTTCATGTTACACCCGGGGGGACCTAGATCCGAAGGTAACAGAGTTACTGTATTGTGCTATAAAATGTAAAAGTAAAAGGACTAAAATATTTATCACCTTGTAAATTTTCCTGGAAAAGCATAAGTTACTGCTTAGGGTTATATGCATATCCTAAGCAGTATAAAATAAATCATTTTTTACTATACATATAAAAGTAAATCTAAATATTTTAGGAATTATTTAAGCTCTGAACTGATTTTATCCCAGTAAAAGAAGATGTTCTCTCTAAAATGTCTCATCAGTCACCTGACTGAGGCACCAATGCAGTCTCTGGATATCGATGCGTTCAGCTTCATTCGGTTTTTCCGTCTCCGTTTAGTTTCGGAGGATCTGAGTTTTGGAGGAACGTACTCTGGGATGGAGCCCATGGGTTTGATTTGGAGCATGCGTCCAGTTCCAGGCAGCCGCACCGGACTCAGGTAAGACATTTTCAACTCTGTAAACGTCTGAATATTACTCCGTTACCGGAAATTCAAATTAAGCAGAGTTTTATCAAAATGGTTCCAAAACCAGTCAAGTTATTCTAAAGTAATTGAAAGATTTTTGTTTCTTAGTCTTTTGACGTCATGTTTGCAGAAAAGAAGGATTTCTTGTGCGCTATTGAAGACAACGTCTCATTTGTTTTCAGCGTTTCAATTGAAATTTTGATTAGTTCAATCAGATAATCAGTAAAGATGACGTATTATGCTTCCTTGAACAGGTTAAGATGTGTCAGTGGTCTATACAAAATGTGTTTATTACATTTTTTATACAGATTCATTCTTAGAAAATCACATTTTAGTCTGTTAAGCTATTTTAGGGCCTCTGTCACTTTAAATTTAAATAAGCTGCTGTTAATCAACGTCTAATAATCGTTAATACTCACGTGAAAATGGCTATGAAAAGACGTACAATTATACAAATATACAATTGAAAAGCAGAAGTGGAGCCTCCTGCACAACCAGCAACAATTCAGCAAGTGGTTTCTGAATAGTGAGTTAACAACAAAACACTTGTCTTTTCCAGCAGCCATTGTACAGCTCATACAATAGCTGTTGGAACTCTGCTGGGGTTGCTAGGTAACGGGGCAGTGTCCATGGAATGAACACGACATTTTTGAAAAGGCTCATTTTCCAAACACCAAAAAATATTAAGTAATTTTTTTTTTTAAAAGTCCTCAGTGTTGTTTTTAGAAGCAGTAGAAACCCAAATGGAAGTCTAAAAATGTAAATTTATTATCTCAGGTTCACTTTAAATCAGTTCCTGATACTTGCAGGAAAACCCTCCCATGTTGTTGTATCACCATTGTGGGGGCATCACAGAGCACTTTTTCAGCAAGAGTGTGTGAGAATTACATCATACATGACAAATCATTCTTTGTTCACAGATAAATGCGCTGGCATCAGTCAGGAAACATGAATGTAACTTTGTAATTAACCAGCAGCTGATTCTGCTCCACTCTTCCCTGGTCAGGTTGAGGAAGAAGGACGTCACCACCCCCATGCTGATCACCATCTCCCTGTACAATGGACATGAGGACTTCAGGGACAGCAGCCCTCTGGTTTCCATGGTAACGGAGAGGTGGTACATGGGCCCAGGCATCCAGAGGATCGAAATCACTGATGGAGGATTACGAGGGGGTCTCTTTATACCCCCAGGTAAAACTGCAGTGCTGGACAATTTTATTTATTTATTTCAGTCATTTTTAACCTTTCCATACACAATTTAAAAAAAACACACAATGCTGAAAAACAAAATTATTCTATTTCACTTTATAATGAGTTTAAAATATTTTTAAAATTTTCTTCTTACAGAATATATTTTAAAAAATTAGTGGTAATTTATTTTTGTCTGCCTAATGCTTGTAATTGTCCTTCAGTTGTACTCTGAAGCTGCTGCACACTATTATCAAACCTTTACAATGTAGCATCATTAGCACAGAGATGCTAATAACCTGGACACATTGCATATTGTTTATGTGAGAAACTCCTGGTTCTCCACATATCCAACAATATTCTGCTCCAGTTAAAATTTTCTAATTTAACTCCCAACAGTAATGTCACAGACAGCAGGCACTGACCGTTACCTAGCAACCCAAGTTGAGTTCCGCCCGTTACTTAGCAACCAAAGCTGAGCTCCAGAACGTTTTGGTTAAATTCAATTCAACTGATAAATACTTTATTGATTCCAAAGGGAAATAAAATGTGGTTGTAACTCACATTAAGTCAGCTGGTTGTCAAATCCTTTTCTTTATTATTATTATTATTATTATTGATAAATTGTGAAAAAACCTTCATTAGCCTTTGTTTTCCAGCTGTCATTGGAGATACGGCTGTTCACTGTGAAGTTGTTGCTCCTGCAGGTCCAGGACCGTTCCCTGGGATTCTGGACCTGTGGGGAGGCGGAGGAGGGCTGCTGGAGTATCGCTCCGCCCTGCTGGCCTCGCGCGGTTACGTCTGTCTGGCCCTGGAGTATTTCAAAACGGGCCAGATGAAGTCAACAGATATGAGCTTTGAATACTTTGAGGTTTGTCTAACTTTTCTTTTACTTCATCTATTTTCAGAATCAGTAAATCACTTCAAGTGGTCGTTTCATGACTTTAAATTCTTCCTTTTTTACATTTAAGTTCTTCTGCGATGCTTTTTCTTATTCCTGGTCGCAGAGCGTTTGGCTGTTTCTGTAGCTTGGTGCCATAAAAAAGTAACGCCCAATCTCCTCAGGACTTTTTTGGGAAATATTCTCATTACCAATGACTACAAACACTTTATACCACAAAGTCTGGAACAGTTTTTCTTCTTCACTGTCCATTTGTTTGATTATCTGAGTCATGGCTGTGTGAAATTGGGACTGTTTTAAACTTTATTTTGCCCTAAGACTCATTAAATCCAAAAAACAAAGAAATGTTTTCCTTTTCCATCCGAAGAACTTGATTCTGAAAGTTCTTTGGCTGAAAACAGCCAATCAGATCCGTTTGCTTGTGCAGAACGCCTACCATGTCCTGAAGGACCATCCTCTGGTCATCCCGGACCGAGTTGGGATCATCAGTCTCTGCCTCGGCACCATCGTGACCCTCAGCTTGGTGGCAGAAAGCACAGAGATCAAGGTAAGTCTTCTCCTGACCAAAACTTAGCTTAGCTTGACGAGAATCTTCAGAACGTTTCAGAAAGTTTTCCTTTAGACTCAAAGCAGGATTTGTTTTAATATGTGATAAATCTCCTGCCAGTAGTTTGGTGAATCTGATGCATATCAAGTTATTTTGGATCATTAAACCAGCTGTGATAAACATCTGGGTTTGTCCAAGCAGAAACCTCCCAACTGATGCATTATGGGACTTTTGGCTTTATTACAACTGTTTAAACTGAAGTTATTTAGCAGAAATTCAAACTTTGCCTGTCAGAATTACAAAATGTGCTGGTTGATAAAGTATCAAAGAAAGTATTTTTGTTTTGAGACAAAATGATGTAACGGATAAACGAGAACAGATTGTCAAAGATCAATCAACTTTAAATACTAATCAATATTTTAAATATCCAAAAATAAATGAACAAAACAGAAACAATAAGTATCATGAAGTATAAAGTGTTTGTCAACAAAATTATAATAAAAAAAAAGACCAGACTGAAAACTATCGTCCAGTTTTTGGTAGAAAAATTATTGAGCTCTTTCTAACTTAGAGTGCGATTAATTGATTATTGATTATTGCGATAGACCTGATTAAAGGGGGATTTTTGGTCCAGAAAGCCAAATTATGTTGATCATGATTGATTTTAAAGCAGTTTACAGGGTCAGATATCCGGGGTGTCAATACTTTCTGCACGGTGCATCAGTTTGATATCTGGAGTCTGTAGTAGCAACATTCTCTGATGACGGCTGTGATTCAGGAACCGGTTCCTGAATCCGTCCTGCGGAGAACCGGTTCCTGAATGCGTCGTTCGCAGAACCGGTTCCTGAATGCGTCCTGCAGAGAACCGGTTCCTGAATGCGTCCTGCAGAGAACCGGTTCCTGAATGCGTCGTTCGGAGAACCGGTTCCTGAATGCATCGTTCCTGAATGCGTCGTTCGGAGTCCCACTGGGTTCTGTACTCGGCCCGTTTTTATCCTGGATCTCTGGTGGAGTTTTGATGTTCGCCTTGGTTCTGTTTCAGCCCTGTTGCGTCGTTTGCATCAGCAACGTCATCAGCAAATCACCAGGGAAAACCCTCAGCGGGTTCCACCGAAGCATTCCCAGGTAGGTCACTGGGAACACTGGGAACACTGGGAACACTGGCGTTTCTCAGCCGGGATGGTTTGGACCTCTGTGTGTGTTGGCAGCGAGTTCAATAAGATACGTGTGGACGAGAACAACCATCAGATCTGGAGGGACGTGGGGCTGGCGCTGCTGAAGGAACCGTCCATGAAGGTGGACGTAAGTATTTCTGGTTCCTGTTCCTGCAGAAACGATTTAATTCCCTCAGAGTCGAATTTAAGCTTTTATTCCTGCAAGGTGGCCAAAATAAACTGTCCTCTGCTGCTGGTCAACGGATGTGATGATCAGAACTGGTGTGCGGTGGAAACGGCCGATGATGTGAGTTTATGTTTCAGCTCTCTGAAGAACTTTAAAAGTTTTAGTCTTTGGATCTTCTGGTTTTTATGAGAACGAATATCTCAGACATCATTTCAAATATTTATCATACAGAAAATATTTCATCCACATGAATCGTAAAATAAAATGAAAAAGTCCTAAAGAGAAGGAGCTTGTGTGAAATCAGTCATGTTATGAGAATAAAGTGGAAATAATACCAGAATAAACTCTTATTAGCAGAATAAAGTCATAAAATTATGAGAAAAAATTAGTACAAGAATAAACTTCAACACAAAAAAACTGTTTTACAACGGCGGTAAAACGAGGAACTGAGAATTTTGTGAAGTTATTGGTTTCATAGATTAGGAAATACTGAATCTATTAATCCATCAGATTATTATTGATAGAGGATCTTGAATTAGTTCTGCAAGCGGCTGCGTCTGTTTCTAGGACTTTATTTTTGTATTATTGTGGTTTTATTCTTGAAGCTAAAAGTTCATCCTGGCTCCAAAACCTGATTCCATAAATTCATCAGATTTGTCTTTTTATTCCTGATCGTTTTGAACTAAATGAATCGGACCTCGGCTCTTATTTCAGCCTGCAGTGAAACTTTTCATGTTTGCCTCCCAGATTTCCAAGACGATGAACGCAGCGGGGAAGGGTCACCTGCTGACCCGGCTGGACTACCCTGAGACCGGACATCTGATCGAGCCGCCGTTCTCGCCTCACTGCCGCGCCGGAAACTTCATGCTGTACAGCTCCAACCAGAAAGGTGAGCAGCACACAGAAACACAGAAACACAGAAACACGGAGCAGGACGCTTCATTTACATCTGTTCTATAGAAACGAGCTGAAAACTGGAATCAACGTGTTTAAACCAACCAGTCAACCAAGGTCAGGAATGTTCTTAAAGGGCCGGTTTACCCAGAATGCATTTAGAAAACCCAGTTCAGTTATTAAAAACGTTCAGGGTTCTGTTGATTTTGCATAAATGTAACTAGTTTTTTTATTGATATTAACAAATTATTTACTCCAAATAAACTCCTATATCTTGCTGAAAAGTTACTTTTCTGTCTCACTTGAAGATATTTTCTCTAGAAAATAGACCAACATTACCAGGTGAGATGTTTTTGTTTTTGTTTTTGCTGTGTATTACGTAACGTTCACTTTCCTTTGTCCCCGTTGCTCCTCAGGGTGGTGGCAGCATCATGCTGAGGGTTTTTTTAGTTTTTGGTGCCCAGCTGTAATTCAAGTGATGTAAATTTGTTAAACATTTTATTCTCAACCAGAACAACATAATTAGACGTAATTTCCTTACAGTGGAAAATGAACATGCAACCAAAGTATTCATCTTTCATATTGATTTCAAATGCAGGCCGCACCTTTCAGATTGAGATTGCTTTGTTTGATGAAGTTCCAGTAAAAAGTTGGCGGTTGTGCCAGGAAGGGGAAGTCTCAGCGGTGTTTGGGGTTGGTGCTGATACTGTGGGCTGCGTTGCAGTGATCCAATGCTACGGAGGGAAAACGAAGCCGCACAGCGACGCTCAGGACGACTCCTGGAGGAAGATCCTCTGCTTCCTGCGCCACCATCTTTACTGCAGCCAGAAAGCCAAGATGTGACGCGCCGACAGGTTCTCACCTCAGCAGGGTTTTACGGTTCTCCACACGTTTTCTTTGGTCAAAATAAACATTTTCAGAGCAAAAATACAAATTTACAGAGAATAAAGTCTGAAAATTTATTCTAAAATTTCCAGCTTTTATTTCAATAAACAAGTCAAATTAAATTTGACTGAAATAATTTACAACTTTATGTACTTTTATATTAAAATCTGTTTAACTTTGTATCCTGTGATAATCTTACAACATGCCACAAACTGGGTTTGTTGTTTGTTTATTATTGTTAAAAATTAATAATGTTTATATATTTTTGTCAAATCTTCTTCTGATGTCGGTTTAAATTGAAGTTTGACTTTCATGTAGAAACTGAAAATCAAAAGGTTTAAAATTTATTGCAGCTTTACATAAAAAATAAACTTCTGTTAGTTTTGATGATCACAGCTTGTATCCAATATTTCATTTTATAAAGATATTTTCCTTCCACTAAACTTTTAGCCTTCTTATCAGTAACCTTTTGTATCTGTCAGTGTTGATGAATTTAATATTTCTGTACTATAATTCTAATGTATGAGCAACTAAACTTTGTTTTTTTGTAAATTGATCATTAAATAAACCTAACAGATCTACTGTTGAGATAAAAATGTCGATTCTTATTTTTATGTATTTTGTTGTTTTATTGTCTGAATGAACTCATTAAAACAATTTTTAACATTTTTGGATGGATGAACAGAAACTGATTAAAGAATCTTCAGTCCCAGTTTTCCAGTAGGAAATTCATCAGGAATTATTTCCAGGTCCAGTCGTTTCCAGGTCCAGTCGTTTCCAGGTCCAGTCGTTTCCAGGTCCAGTCGTTTCCAGGTCCAGTCGTTTCCAGGTCCAGTCGTTTCCAGGTCCAGTCGTTTCCAGGTCCAGTCGTTTCAGGTCCAGTCGCTTCCAGGTCCAGTCGTTTCCAGGTCCAGTCGTTTCCAGGTCCAGTCGTTTCCAGGTCCAGTCGTTTCCAGGTCCAGTCGTTTCCAGGTCCAGTCGTTTCCAGGTCCAGTCGTTTCCAGGTCCAGTCGTTTCCAGGTCCAGTCGTTTCCAGGTCCAGTCGTTTCCAGGACCAGTCGTTTCCAGGACCAGTCGTTTCCAGGTCCAGTCGTTTCCAGGTCCAGTCGTTTCCAGGTCCAGTCGTTTCCAGGTCCAGTCGTTTCCAGGTCCAGTCGTTTCCAGGTCCAGTCGTTTCCAGGTCCAGTCGTTTCCAGGTCCAGTCGTTTCCAGGATGAAACCTCTGCTGTCACGTATGGAGCTAAATAATAACTTTGTAAAAATACTTTTTCATTAATAAACAAAGTGAATCTTTTTTTTTTTAAATCCCAAATATTACTGAACAAATCAGCCGATTCCAGTTTGATTTGCTGTAATACTGATCATTTATTGATTAGGTGGATGTTGTTACTGGACCTGCAGCATCATTCCTGCTGCTGATAAAGACCCTAAAGGCACATTCTGAGCGTTTTGTTTCTGCAGTAAACTTCTAGCTTCCTGTGGACTCAGCTGCGCTGGATGAGCGTCACGATGCGCTGAACGAGTCTTCCAGTCGGCTTGCAGATCGGATAACGAGGCTGCAGCTTCTCCTCGGCGCTGGACGGAGTCACTGCGAATCTGCTGAGCAGAAAGAAACTGAATCATCAAACGGTTGTAGTTGTGATTCCAGCTGCTGTACATTTAAATATAATTTATGGCAAATACCCAAGATTTATTGTCTGAAAAAAATAATAACCATATATTATAAAATGTACTATCTTTATTCTGGCAATAAACGTCAAAATTTTAGTTTTATTCTTGAAAATGTACAACTTCATAAGCTCGCAAATCTCTTTTTTTTAAGCTTAATCTCAAATTTCAGTTTTTTTCTCGCAGATTTTTGAATTTTCAATGCTAAAATTTTCTGTCTTTTTTTTATTATTATTGTTTTAGATTAATCTAAAACCTTCCAAATTTTCTGTGTAAATTCTATCTACTATTGTACGCCTTCGTTAATATTTTATACTAATTTGGGCCTATCGTCCTGCAGTATGCGTTGTTTGCCACTAGGCGGCAGTGCAGGCTCGGGATCTCCGACCTGAATTCCTCTCTGAAGTTTAGCTGCAGGTGCTGAGCCAGCTGGTTGTTGTACTGCAGACAGGCCAGCAGGAGGCGACAGCGCTGGAACAGCAGAACGGACCGCGCCGGGCTCAGAACCGACCCGTTCTGGTCCGACAGAACCAGAACCAGCTGCTGGGCCTGGTGGCGGATGAAGGGCAGCTGCGGAGGACAGACTGAGGTTAGCTGGAGGAGCTGACCGGCTGGACTCCTGTGAGGAAGGTTTACCAGGTGGGGGTGAGGCTGAACGACTCTCAGCATCCACGACACGGACACAAAGTTCTCTCCAGGGAAACATCGGCGGGTCTGAAAAACAAAGAACGTTCCTTAAAACTAAACATTTTGTTCTGCATTTACAGCTGAAACCAGAAGTTTACATCCCGGAACTTTTAGATCTGGTGTGTTTAGTTTGGACAGATCTACCGATAAATGTATACGGGAATATCTATAGATATTTCTTTACCAGAATTGAAAGTTGTGAACTTCCTGCCAGAACTCACCTCGTAGCCCAACAGCAGCAACTCAAACAGCAGAGAGCAGGCAGCATCCAGGTACTCTGAGAGTAAAGCTTGAAGCTGCAGAGATACAGGTTAGAGACTAACTGGTTGTTTTATGGCATGTTTTAATAAATCTCTAATGTGAGCCAGTTTACCTCGGAGTCAGACGCGGATCCTTGACTCTGCTTCTCACCGTCAGGATCACAAATGACGGCGAGCAGCAGTCTGGAGACCAGAGCCCCTCTGCAAGGAGGAAACACCGTTTATCTGCATTTCCTGGGAGAATGCAGCGAGTTCTCAAACATTTAGCTGAAAACGTGGTGAAATGTCATAAATAAACGTTAAATTTAGAACAGACAGAGCAAAACGGTCAGCCTGAACAATCTGGAGTCGATTTGGAAACAGAAAAATGACAGAAACCTACAAAACGTGAGGAAATTTCTAAAGCTGAAAAATATGATCCTGTATTAGGGCCATGAAAGAAAAAAATAAAAATCAAGGAGTAGTTTGAAAATTCAAACATTTGCTAGAAAAATATCAGAAATTTTCTAGAAAAAAACTTGGAAATTTCAGAACTGGAAAAGTTGGAAATTTTTGACTTTTCAAAGTTCCAAGTTTTTCCTTTTTTTTTTTTTTTTTTACTAATTTTTAATTTTTCATAACAGAAATTTAAAAAGAAAATTGTTTAAAAATGTTTATTTTCTTGTTTTTTTTTATATTTTTTTTATTTAGATTTTTAGGTGTAAATTTATTCCTTTTTTTCCCAAAAAATTACCATAATACATGTATTATTTAGCTACAGAAACTTCCTCTCTTTTTGTAAATTTCTGTATTTTTGTCCCTCAACATGTTTCCAAGTTGACTTCAGTTTGTTCAAGTTGACAACTCTGTTATTTCTGTTCTGAAGCTGCTGCTAATTTATATTTCACTACTGAATTGATTTTAAAATACATGAAAAATTTGAGTTCTTAGTTAATTTAGTTTTGAATTATTTAAAAAATCATCAGCTTACACATAATTTGTGAAAATGAATTAAATCAGCACCACCTGACAGCAACTGGAGAAGGAAAATAAACCCCACAGACATGACAGAAGCTGTTTTACGGCTTCATGGGGGTTTTGTGTTTACCTTTCGGCGAACAGCAGGCTGCTCCTGGATACTTCCACCTCCGTCTCTCTGAACATGATGGCCACCGTCTGGACGATCAGCGTACTCAGCCTGAAGAAGATTGGCAACGTTAGCACAAATATCTGCTGAAAATGGGATTCAAGCAACTTTAAACGCATTTAGACCTGGATGTGGAACCTTAACCTGACGTTTGTTAGCTAGGCTCAATTAAGCTAATTTCTCCAGAGCATAAAAATATGAGTCCATCCAATCGTACACCTCACCACTGTCTCACCATCCCTGACACTTTTTCTTGTCTTGTCGCTTTCCTTTAGTCAATACAGAACAGCAATATTTAAAGTCAAACCTCATCTACAGGTAAAACTAAGCCAAACTGCCCTAATTCAAACCCAAACTTACCGTGGCATTAGCCTAGCTTAAATCTCTATAGCACTAGCTTAAATTTATAGCCGTTAGCCTAGCTTAAATTTCTACGATCAATAATTAAATTACCATTCTATGCTAAGCTAAGTATGCTACTTAGTGAGTCAGTAGTGCACTGATTCTCTATGCTAAGTAGCATACTTTGCTTAGTATGCTACTTAGCTAAGTAATAGTATACTTTACGTGTGCTACTTACCATAAACATATGATATGCTTATGCTACTTAGCTGCTAATTATGCTAAGCAGTAGCATAAGTACCCAAGTACCAGAGGTATCGGTTCTGCTGAAATATCTCTCTCACAACAATGATGCTAATTTTGGAAGCTAACTTAACTTTAACCTTGCCTAAGGTCAAACTTGGTTAAGCCTTATAGTTAAACAGGTTTGATCTAAATTTAACTTTAAACTTTAAATGATGATCTTGTTTGAGGTAAACAACCTCAGCCTGACCTAAATCTGCCCCCTGGTGGTGGAGGTTGGGACTGTAAACATGAGTCTCTTACAGGAGCTGATCTGTGGTGTAAACTCTGAAACTCTGACAGCCATGAAGACTTTCCTCCAGAGTCTGGACCAGGAAGACGAACGCCTCACCCGACTGGAAACAAACATAAATGAGTCAAAATCTTGATTTCTGTCCACATTTCCAGGTATTTTCAGTTTGCGGTTCAGCAGGCTTTATCGTAACGTCTCACCCGCCAAAAGAGCCTCCTCAGCGTGATGTTGCGGTGAGCCGCCGTCCGCAGCTCCTGCAGCAGAAGGTACAGGTTCTCCACGGTGATGCCGTCCTGCAGGAGCTCCGAACTCAGCTGAGCGAACAGGTGAGCCGTCCGCTCCGCGCTGCAGAGACCAAACAGACTCCACCGTTTTCTTCTGTCTGAGGCTGGTTTTTAAATGGTGGTGGAGTCCAGTCCAAGTCATGGTGTACTGGTCTACTGGGTGTAGACCAGACATCCATCCATCCATTTTCTAACACTCTTGTCCCTAACGGGGTCAGGAGGGCTGCTGGTGCCTCTCCAGCTAACGCTCTGGGCGAGAGGCAGGGTCACCCTGAACAGGTCGCCAGTCTGTCGCAGGGCTGAGGACCAGATATTTTCAAATATATGCATAGCTCAAAAGTAGCCAAGTCAATCAATAATAATAATAATAATAATAATAATAATAATAATAATAACTAGAAAATTTCTGAAGAAATTTCAATGGGGCCTGCCAAAGGGCGCCCATCGGTCTGGACCCGGCGTTCCGACACTGAAAGTTAGCATCGACGCCATAGAAAGCTGCAGCGTGATCAACAGCATGAGGAGAATCACGAGAACGTCGACTGACATGGACTTGCGCCATTCAGCGTGTTAAAATGAGCGTACGAGCAAAAATGAGCCAAAATGCTAACATAAGCCTAAATGCTTTCAGTAGCCTGTGAGGCATCACCAGCATGTTGACTGTAATTCACTTACCGTAATTTCCGGACTATAAGCCGCGACTTTTGTCTCACGCTTTCGACCCTGTGGCTTATACAACGATGTGCCTTATTTATTAATTTTTTCCTAACGGCCAGTAGGGGCGCTGGAGCAGAAAAGGTAAGCGTGAGACAGCTGGAATATAGGCTATCTGTAGAGGAAGACTAATGTAACATCGTGCTTTGTGCATGAATAACATTAGCTTGAACAGACCCTCATCATGGAGAATGCAAAAAGAAATGGATATGATGCAGTTTTCAAGTTAAAAGCAATCGAGCCGATAAAGGAAACAGACAGTGAGGAAGAAGACTTCCATGGTTTCAGTGAACAGGAGGAAGAGGATGACGGCTCTCCGTGACTTTTAACCGTTTGTTATTTAAACCAGCCATGTTAGTGTTGTTTTGCTATATTGCTGCTGTTCAGAAAGAAAAGCTACGGCATATTATTAAAACTTTTAAAACACCTTCTGTGTACCGTCTTTCTTTGTAAATATCTCATGTTTCAATGTAGGTACATGCGGCTTATACACCGGTGCGGCTTATGTATGTATAAAAATGTATTTCCTTTAAAAATGTAGGGGGTGTGGCTTATAATCAGGTGCGCTCTATAGTCCGGAAATTACGGTACTCCATTCAGTATACTAAACATGGCTAATAAGTCAGAAAAACAAGTAATGGCTTATTTAAGCTAAAAGGCTAATGCTAATGAACTGCCTAAGCTTTGCTAAATAGTAGTCAATAATGTGTGGAAAGTCACAAACATCTTCACTAACATGGATTTGCACCATTCAGTATGATAAAGTAAGTGTATCACCTAAAAATAGCCAAAATGCTAATGTTAGCATGAATGCTGTCAGTAGCATGTGGGGCATCACTAGCATGTTGTCTGTACTTTACTTACTCCTTTCAGCAAACTAAACATGGCTAGTAAGTCAGAAATATAGCTAATAGCTTATTTAAGCTAACAGGCTAATGCTAGCGAACTGCCTAAGCTAACATT
This sequence comes from Gambusia affinis, assembly GCF_019740435.1. Lineage (NCBI taxonomy): Eukaryota > Metazoa > Chordata > Actinopteri > Cyprinodontiformes > Poeciliidae > Gambusia > Gambusia affinis. Next base: position 18,107,667 of record NC_057890.1, on the reverse strand, counting down.
AGCTTAGGCAGTGCAGGGGTGCAGGGGTCACCAACACAGGGCCCGCGGGACCCCTGTCGCATGAGGGGATCTTGTCAGTTACCCGCGGAGCAAGTTCTAAAAATAGCCATTGTCATTATGGAGCACCGCCAACGAAATTATTTAATTTAATGTTTTTAAATTGAAGTAATAACATTTGTTTATATTTAGATTTTTTAAAAAGCAAATTACAAAAAAAATTTTTAAATAAATTGCTTTATGCATAAAACTTTAACTCTATGGTTAAAGTTCAGACCTGCAGGATTTTATTGGAGGGCAGCAGCGCCTGCAGGCTGCACCCACTCTGTCTAACTTAAGATTTACCTTGAAGTAAAAAAAGAAAATAAAAATTTCTGAAATTTTTATTATCGAATCCTCTTTACAATAGAGGAGAAAAAGATCTTATGTCTCAAAACATCTTGTACATAGCGCACGTCTGAGTCTGTGGGGGTCAAAGGGCACGCCGAAGCTTAAATCTTATTGGTCAGTTTGCTTTTGTTTATTTGGCGGCTTGGTGGTTTTTCTGTAAGCTAAAGATGAATGACAGGAGTTTGAACCTCCGGTAGTTCTAAGAGGAGTTTGGATCCCGGTTGAGCTTTTTACCGTGTCAGTTTGTGAACATTCAGGGTTTTAATTTGGCCCAAAATGGAAATTAATTTGATGCCCTGATATCTGGGATAAAAACAAGAGAATCCTGGACTATTTTGAATGTAAACAAGAATAAAGAGTGAGATATTTGGTGGTGGAATGATGTCACACCACCAGCAAATGAAAACTCTGATGTCATTGTCACAGTCTGTGATGTCATCAACTGCAGAATTGTATGCAACACAATTCTGCATATTCTTCATTGCTTGCAATATCCCTGACCAGTTCAGACGTTCGCAAAGCCCTTTAGAGAAGTTTACAGATCAACGATTTTAGTGATTGTAGTTTGGAGAAAATGTCTCATCATTCATCGAGATTCAACAGTGGATCGATGGGATCCCACTGGAGACGGGGAGGCCAGCAAAACCCCCCAGGCAGGTTCCCTCCTGCACACCCGACTGTCTTCCACGGGGAAATCCAGAGACTCAACTACCTCCTGGAAATGGAGAGAGCAGGAAGGTTTGAAGACAACCAGAGACTGTCTCACCTGGAGGCCGAACTGGAAGAGACGAAACTCCAGTTAAAAAAACAGAAAGATCTCAAAGAAACTTTCATCAACCAGGCCAAAGATGCAAAGAGGGAACTAGAGAGATTAGAGAAGTTCAGTGACCCAGCAGTCCTTAACGCTGCGGTCACTGCTTCCAAGGTTCACAGCGACGTGAAACACATGAACAAGAAGTCTTTACAACAAGACTTTGAGGAGTTGAAGGTGGCCCACCTCCTCAGCCGGGAAGCTTTTGTAGCTGAAATTCAGGCTGAGAGAAAGAAAAGTGCGGCGCTGCAAGAACAACTGAACCAACTCCAGACTTCCTTCGAGGAGCTGAGCTCCAAGAAAGAAGCTGATGATGCTCTGCTGAGGCAGGAGGAAGAGAGACAAAAGATTCATGAAGTGAAGCTTCATGAGGAACGACTGCTGGAGAACCTGAGGGCTGAAAAAGATCAAATGTTTCTGGAAATGTCCCAAAAGATCGAGTTCCTGCAAGACAGTGAGAAACATCTGCAAGAAGAACTGATTCAGTTCAAATGTTCATATGAGGAACTGAACAGTAAATATGAAAGAGATGTTTCTACACTGAAGGAAGACTCTGAAAAATATCAGGAGGAGCTGAAACAGGAGAAAGACTCCAACATGGAAAGAGAGAAGGAGAATCTGCAGCTGATCAAAGACCTGAGCGCTGAGAAGGAGGAGCTCCTCCAAAAAACATCCAGAGAAATAACAATCAGGCAGAAGAGGGAGAAGCAGATTCTCCAGGAACTGGATCAGGTTCACGGTTCATATGAGGAGCTAAAATGTAGATTTGAAAGAAACATCATGGAAATACAGCAGCAGGTCGAGACATACGAGATGAAGATAAAGCAGGAGGAAATCGCTCGTTCAAACAGAGAACAGAAAGAGAATATCATCCAGGAGAGAAAACTTTCTGCACTGCAACAACTAACAAAACTTCAGCAGCAGATAAAGCAGGAAAGAAAAGTTCACCTGAAGAAAAGAGAGGAGGACAAGATGAGTCTGGACAAACTGAGAGCAGAGAAGGAGGAGCTCCTCCAAAACATGTCAGAAGAAACAACAATCTGGCAAAACAGAGAGAAACAGATGATCCATGAACTGAATCAGGTTCAGGTTTCACACCAGGAGATAAAATGTAGGTTTGAAACAGAAATCAGGAGTTTACAACAGGAAGTTGAAACTTACAAGCACCAGATAGAGGAGAGAAAAGATCACATGGAGAAAAGAGAGGAGGACAAAGTGAGTCTGGACACTCTGAGAGCTGAATATGCCATCCTCCAGGAAAACACGACAACAAAGATCAAATTCCTGCAGGAGAAGGAAAGGAGCATCCAGACTGAGCTGGAGGAGGTAAACGGTTTGTACCAAGATCTGAACTGTCGGTACGAAACCGAAATTACTGCAATAAAACAACAAGCAGAACAACATCAGGAAGAGATCAGTTGTCTGAAAAATGACCTGGAAACATCAAGAAATGATTTACTGTTGGCCGACAGTCAGAGAGCTGAGGAAGAAGATTTCCACCAGAAACATCTCACAGTTTCCCAAGAGGAGGAAAATTCTCAGAACCAAAATGACCCGGTTAAAATCTCCAGTCCAGAGGTTTCTCCAGAGGAGGAAATCTCAGGAGAACCTTTATCAGGTTGTTCCTCAGATCCTGAATCCTCAGCAGAGACCAAGATCTCTGGAGAAAGAGACCAACAAATCCTCCGGGATTTATTGGCCCAAATCCTGGAGGACCGGAAAAAGAAAAAATCCAGAATTTCATTTTGGAAAAAGGTCCAAAACACTCTGAGGTGGAAGAAACCGAAAAAGAAAGAAAACAGTGAAGAGAATCAAGAACAAGTCTGAAGTTCTTGATTGTGAGATTTAGAGGAGGAGAAAGACGTGCAGGAATCGAACCGAGGACTGGAATCGAACGTGTGGAGGTTGTATCCTCTGTGAACGGGGCGCCATGCCACGCTCCGTCAAATTTAAAATTTAAAAAGTTTTCCCCCGTTGACAAACTAGAAAATAGATCCCTTCCCAACCCAATTGGAAAAAACGAGGGCAGCACGGTGGTGCAGCGGGTAGCGCTGCGTCTTCACAGAGACCGTCTGTGTGGAGTTTGCATGATCTCCCCGTGTTTGTGTGGGTTTTCTCTGGGTGCTCCGGTTTCCCCCACATCTCCTAAAACATGTCGGTCAGGTCAGTTGGTCGCTGCAAATCGACCCAAAAGAATTTAAGAAAATCCAAACCATAAAGTTCAGTTTTATTGTTAAACTGGTCAGATTAACTGGTCAGATTAACTGGTCAGATTAACTGGTCAGTCGTTCTTTAGCCCTTTTCCCTCCGCTGGGTTTGCGGTCGACGGTTCAGTGCTGCTCAACACTCGGCTCAATATTTATAGCAACGTATTGATTTAAGAGTTAAAATGTTTTAATTTAATAATAATAATGATTTCTGTTTATTTTCTCTGTACTTGTGCTGTTATGGTTTGACCTTTGACCTTTTCTACTCACTTTTTATATTAAATTGCACTGAATTGTAGCTCATTAAACTGTTTAAATCTGTATTTTAAAAAGATTATAAAAGGATCATGCAGTGGCTGTTTTAGTGTGACTGTGGCTCAGCGGGTAGAGTGGTCATCTTGTGACCAGAAGGTTGCAAGTTCGATTCCAGCTTCCTCAGCCACATGTTGATCTGCCCCAGGGCACTTAGTGACAAGTTGCCCTCTGACCTGCATGTGTGTGTGAATGTGTGTGAATGTGACTGTAGTGTGAAGCTCTTTGAGTGTCAACATGACCAGCAAGGATCAACACAAGTTCAGTTCATTCTCCTGTTTTTATTTGATAAATCCTGTTTTTGTTTTTATACCAAACATTAAAAGCTGATTTAACAGGTTTGGATTTCTTCAGGTTCCAGGATGTTAATTGAAGATTAGAGTTTAATCTGATCATAATTTAATAATCTGGACCATAAAGAAGATCAAACTTGTTTTATCTGGTTTGTTTGTTATAAGAAAAAACTGTTTTATCAAAAATAACAGTTACTGTGATCTTTCTGTTAGTCTTTATTTATAAATACAGATTCAAGATAATATAAGAAACTTAACAAAAAGTGCAATTTAATATGAAAAACTGTAGAAAAGGTAAAAAGAAGAAGAATCAATGAAAGCATGAAAACAGAGAATTTAATCAGAAATCGATTCTTAGATCAATACTTTGTAATAAATATAAAACTTTTATGTTGTTGAGCTTAGTGCTGCCTGCTTGTATAAAAGAGAAGGAAAAGGGGCTAAGAAATGGATAATTCAGTTATTTTTTAACCAGATTTATAGTAAAACTGTAAATGATGTTTTGATTAGGACGTTACTTCTAGGTTTTGTTTGTCAACCTGGTTCAATTCCCAGTCCTGGGGAATCGGCTGCATGTCGTTTCCTTCTCTCTCCTCCAACTTCCTGTTCATCCTGTTAAATAACGGCCTAAAAAACTTTATTAGAGCCTAAAAATCTTTTTTAAAACCTAAAAAGATTCATTTCACCTCAACTGGACCAAAGATCAGAATCTGTTTCCTGATCTTAAAAAACAACTTTCTTCCTCTCTCTCATTTTCTCTCTTTCTTACATAATTAACAGGTTACTTCATATTTACATACAAACACACACACACACCTACACACACACACACACCCACCTACACACACACACACACACCCCCCCATGGGCTGCCACCTTATCGTGGTGGGGGGGTTTGAGTGTCCCAGTGATCCTAGGAGTCTTGCTGTGGGGCTTCATGCCTCTGGTTGGGCCCCCCAGTTCAGACGGGTCCAAGGTGAGGAACCAGACCAAGTGCAGCCCAAAGATCCTGATGATGAAAACGACCATTGGAAACAGTGGTTCTGCTGGCCCCATCATGAGGCCCCACCCTGGAGTTGCCCCTTGTGAGAGGCGCTGGGCAGGACTGGGCTGACTTGTTGCCCCCGTCTTGGTGCAACAGGGGGGGGGGACAGACAGCCTCTCCCTCTACCTACGGGTTTGGGTCGGGTTCTGACTGTTTACCAGCCTTTTCATGTCCTGGAGGGGCTACTGGAGGATGCAGTTATTGCTGTTGACAATAATAAAATTATCATTTGTTATTGTATCTCCAATAACAAATGATAATTTTATTAAAATTGTATTTATTAAAAAATGCTTAACAATTCCTGTAATGAATGAATAACACAATGAAAGAAATAATGTCTCATCTAAACATCCCTCACTTAATAAAAGTTAACAATAACTCTCCGCTCCCAATAACATGATACTCAGTAATGAACGAAATAATGTCTGTTCTGTAGACTATTGGAAAAAATAAATTAACAAATTAGCTAATTAACAAAAAATACCTCTTGTGTAGCAAAAATAACTCAAAATGTACCAAAAACGAACCCGGTCTGAAGGCGGAGAAACTCTTTAGTAAACCGTCGGTAAACATGGCATGTTGTTACTGACAGCCACGCAGGGCTGCCCGCACTGACGCGGCTCAGGGATTACGTCACACGCAGCGCGGTGCGCAGGGCCCTAGTGCCCGTAAATTTAATGGTCCAATGAAGATAATTTAAAACACAGGACATTTCCTCACTTTCTAAGAAAAACCCGGGACGCCCGGGACAGGACGTGAAATACGGACGTTTGGTCACCATAATTAACGGTAACGGGTGCATAACAACAGGTTCCCGCCATTGTTTTAGTTGTTTAGTTGTTTTAGTTGTTTAGTTGAACTGCCTTGCTGTGCAAGGCAGTTCAAAGTTCTCAAGTTAGCATTAGCCTAACTTGAGAGAAACAGATAATGCAGAATGATATTATTGCACTGCCTGTGGTGGTGCAGTAACCTGAGGGTCATATTGAGGCTGTTGTTTTGGAATTTGCAGAAAGCTTAATAATAAATGCCCACACTAATCCAATATGTGAGAGTGCTTTGGATAAACCAGTCACATAAAGCCTAAAAGAGCAATTACATGATGTAAAAATTGTCAAGGCTTTAATTTAGACATTTTTGTTAAGCTTCATTTCAAAGGGCCACACTCATCCAATATATAAGAGTCATTGGATTAAATCAGTCATATGCTCATGAAAGCAATTACTTGATGTAAAAATATCAAGTAAGCAAGTCAGTCACTGCTCTCCTTATGCATTGCTATGGGGCAGGCCCCAATAATAAAGAGACACCTTATTAGGTGTAGAGTAATAGGTTCCTGCCATTGCTTTGCATGGCAGGAACCAATAAGAGTCGTGGACAGGACGCTTTGAGAGATGCTCCCTGATTTCCAAACTATGGCTGATTAGCAGCTGTAATTTGTGCCTTACCAGAGGCACAAACTTCATAGCGTCAACACTAAATATGGTGATGCTTTGAATAATCTGGTTCACGGAAACATGCCTACTTTGCATGTCTTTTGTTTTTTTATTTTGTCAAAATTTGCATAACCATTAGAAACACGGCTTGTTTGACCAACTGGGTCACAGAACCTCCGCCGTGCATAACACCAGTGTGGTCTGGGCCTCTGACACATTTTGGTGCATCTGCAGTTTCCTTGTTGTTGAAGTTCCTCTTCTTTCTGAAGGATGAAAAGGAGAAACAGAGGAAGGAAAGACAAAGGTAGAATTAACTAAGGAAGGAAGGGAAGGAGGGCAGAATGGAGGAATGAAGGAGCATCTCCAACTTGCCTTGTCTTGAAGTTTTCTTCCAAAAACGAGGGATGAGGAGAGAAAGAAAATGGTGGAAGGAAGGACCAGAGGAAAGATGGACCAAAGACAGAGAACATCAGAAGGACTTTCCGGGTGATGAAGGAAGGGATCTTTTGTTTTTTTGGTTTTACAGAGAACAGAATCAAACATGGGGAGCGTTTGGATCTACTGGCTGATTTAGATGAGAAATGAGTTTCTTTTTGTCCTTTCTTGTCTTTGGACTCTGGTGGAGTGAACGCCATGTTTCACTGGGAAATGATGTTCCCAGATTAATAATCCAGAGTTTAGTTAGAAGAGACGGTCAGATCACTGAAGAGCAGAGAGTTTAATTCACTTCTGAAATAAAAGTAAGACCAGTTGTTCCAACCTGATGGAGTCGGACGACGGCGTGCTCCTCCTCCTGTAGACCGGGTCCAGGAGCAGGGTCGACCTCTGGACACAGACATCTGGCTGTCAGACAGCCGTCCAACAGAACCAGACTGACCTCTGAGTCTCGACCCACGATGACGAAGCTGTTCCAGCAGCTCTGCAGGTGGAGGTACAGGGTGGAGGTCTCAGAAACCACGTACAGGTGCAGCTCGGCTTCCCTCTCTTCCCTGAAGTCCGCTCGGTCCCGCCTCAGCAGCCGGGTCAGGACGGAGCCGATCCTCCGGGTCACCTGGAACCGCCATGAGGGACACCATGCTGAGTTTGGACCAAACAGAACGCCGTGACCTTTGACCCTGCCGTTTAAATCGACCCGTTTTTCAGTGGCACTAAGTATTTAGAAGAGAAACAGGCCCACGGCATCACAGAACCTCCGCCGTGCATAACAGTGGGAATGAGGTCCGTTTAGGAAGGAAGGAAGGAAATAAGGAGATAAGGAAGGATGAAAGGAACCAAGGACAGAAAGAGCAAAGGAAACACGGGAGGAACCAAGCAGAACCGGGAATTAATCTGGAATTGTTCTAAACTGTTCCAGGCCTGGAAAATCCTGAAATCAATCCCAGGTTTTCCAGTCTTAACCCTTTATTTCCTCTCTTAACTCACCTGCCTTATTTGAATATGTTCTCCTTTCTTTCCCATTTTAAATAATTTCTACAAAACAATTGGAGTTTTTTCCTCGTTGTCATTTATTATCTTTAACGCTGATAATTTGTGTAAATCTAAAGAAATTAAAGTTTTATTTAGCTTTTGGAAGCCGCCCTCACCTGGCGGCTCTCTGCTGGTTTCAGGCTTTCCTCTGGTGGTGAGGAAGGAGCCGAGGGAGGATGAGGATGAGGAAGAGGATGAGGATGAGGAATCCTGGGGAGGCCCAGAGTCTCCGGGTCGGGGCAGGAGGCAGAGCGGCTGGTCTTCATCACCGGCTGGAGCTCCTCTTTCTTCCACCAGCTGAAAACAGCAACAAGTTGAACAGAGATGGCAACATGCAGCAGCACAGCACTGTAAAAATTTAATCTGGAAACAAGTTTAAAATTAGCATGTCCACCATCGGCAGTAACTGCTGGCGATATCAGTGCAAACATTACAACCATGGTGGCCATCTTGGAAAGATTTCTATTGGCCCAATTATGTCAGATTTGACACAAAAGCATTCATCTATGATAAAATAACTGTTCTTGACAACCACGGCACCATCTTGGAAAAGGTCGGCCATCTTGAAATTTGACCAGTATGTTTTTTTAAATCCCAAGAGGACATCTGTAAATTCAGTTTTCTCCTGCACCACTGGTGGATGCCGTCATTTTAAAGTTTGTCCTTGAACGTTTCTGCTTCTCTTTAGCTGCTGTTTGTCGTCATTCTGTCCTGAACTCCTGACAGCTGCTGTTCCTGAAGGATTTAGCTTTTAATGACGTCCCAGTGGAGCAGCACATGGACACATTTACACTCTGCACTGTTTACATCAGCTTCCTTTGTGGCCTGCAGGCAACCATTCAGAGACCGTGACAGTAAATCTTCCTTTCTTCGTCTCATTACTGTCGACACGCCGTTTCCTGACAGAAACTCACAGGAATTAGCAGAGCAGTAAAATCCCAGAGGGCTGCAACAAAAACAACAGAGCTGCTGCAAAATGAGACTTAAATCTGGATTAAATGTTTAATTCAACGCATTTCTGTCTTACTAGCAAGTCTTATTATATTGGATTTGGTAGCAGTGGTGGGTATGGCTAACTAAAAGGTTATTAGCGCTAACCCTAAGTTCAGCTCACTCTAAACCGCTATACCAAAATATTAAACTCACACTAAAGTGCGACCAACATAGTAATTAGCAGAAGGTAATGCCAAAGCACCATAAAAATATTATTTAGCATAAGCTAATGCTAAAAGACCAAAGCAACATTTAACTGAAGCTAACACTAAAGCACCATAAGAACATATTTAGCAGAAGCTAATGCTAAAGCGCTTTACCAACATGGTATTTAGCAGAATCTAAATTTGGTTGCTGCTGATTCCTAAACATTGAGCAGAAACAACTGAAAAGTAAAAATTTTAAAGTAGAAATTTGAAACCAGCAGTGAGAATAAATAAAAACAAAACAATACATTTAATCTGAAAAAATAAAAAAGTTATCATTTAAAATACTTTTAAAAGATAACAATATAAAATTACATTCAAAAAAATATTAAGAAATAAAATTTAATATGTAAAAACAGCAAAAACAAACGCCTCAGATTAAACCTTTCATGTGTTTTGATATCAGATCAATACTGGATGGTGAAGAGGAAATTCTCAAACTGGTAACTTTATCCGCCAGGAAGGTAACAAAATGAAAGTCAATACAAACTCCTAACATGGTAGAAATTCAAACAGGTGTGTGCTCACCTGTCTGCAGGATATCCTGTGAGGGAAGCAGAAACACGGGGAGGTTAGGATTACAGGTAAAGATTTCAGAACAAAGGAAAGTCACACCGGCTTCTCGGTTTTCCTCAGATCAGATCACAGATTATTGTACCAGAATTTAGACATTAATGAATCTGTTAAACTCTCAGCGTAGCTTTTTCTTTTTGCACCACGAGCACATCACCAGGATTCTAGCATATTTTAGCTAATATTTTGATATAAAAGCTAAACTTCACATACTGAATAAACTAGTATACCATTTATACTGACAGCATTTTAGCAAACATTAGCTTTTAGCTAATTTTAGCCTATACACTCCTGTTAGCATACTTTGTATTGTAAAAAAATGCTAGTTATACCACTCATACTATTCACAGAATGTTAGCTGATATAGCATTTTAGCCCATTTTAACTTAGATATTGCTGTTATCATAAGTAAAAGTCAGTCAACATGCTAGTGATTGCACACATGCTACTGACATCATTTTAGCTAGCCATAGCATTTTAGCTAATTTTACCTTAGATATGGCTGTTAGCATATTTTAAGGCTTATCTAAAAGTCAGCCAACATGCTAGCCATAGCATTTTAGCTTAGACACGGCTGTAACCGTAAGTTATGAAAACAAATTTATTAGCACCTTTTAAGTCGTGTGTTCTGATTGGACAGTGGCTGGCTCTGCGAGGGGGCGGGGCCACAGGAGGAAGCCCCACCCCCAACTCCCTCTGTAACCAATCAGGTTCCTTCTCTGCCGGCCTTTCTGGGATGTAGGTGATCCGTATGTGCTGACAGCGCTCCCTGTCCTTTGAACTGAGGAAATCTGGGAGGTCGTTCACCTGCACAGGTAAAACAGGAAGTTCAGCACTAAGTCAGGAATATTTGACAGACATATTAAGAAACTTTTCAATTTTTTCATTGCAAATCTATGTTGATTTATGAACTAAAAGTGATACAATTGAAATCTCTGAATACATTTCTGAAATTCCTTTATTCTTGTTTTATTTATAGAATAAAAAAATGACCTCTCAGGTTTCCCTGTGAATCCTTAAAGTCTTAAACTCAAGTATCTAAAATTAAGGCCTTAAATGTCTTAAATTTGTTTAAGTAAGTTAGCCTTTAATCTTATTCCCAGGTCTTAAATTACCATTTTAGACTTTTTAATCTATGTTAAGATTCAGACTTTTTCATCAGGCAAACGGTTGAGTCAGACAACTTCACTGCTTTGTGACTCCAGACGGTTAAAGCTACCACTAGCTTTTTGTGTTTACTTCTATGACACTATAGGTCTTAATAATCATTTAAAAATGTAAAAATTTATAAATTAACTAAACAAAATTTGTGAAACCTTGCTGTAACAGAAATTACATCATTTTTAGGTTAATTGTGTCGGAATTATGCACAAACTTGATGATTACATTTATTTATATGTTGAAAATCAGCTACATTTTTTTTGACATTGGTTAATTTTCAACATTTTTCCACCCTGCAGAAGCAGAGAGACGGAAGCGGGAGCCAAGCGTTTATTTATTCAGGGAGTTTCACTGACAGATTGTCCAGGTGAGCTGCTGCAGCCATGATGGCGCCATCAGAGGTCGACTCCAGCACTAATCCGTCACGTTAGCACAGTTGGGATTATTGCTAAGCGTCTAACATAACAACAAACTACGGGAATCACAGATTTAGCTGCCAGCTTAAGTTGTGTTGTACTAATGTTAAACCTATTTTCAGCTCCTGCACTGGGTCGGTTTGTTTAAAAATAATTTACAGTCAGCGACTCGAATCATAATCAGCTTCTAGTTGGAGTCTGAAAATAGATTCCTTCTTATACCTGTTTGATTACATTGATTGAAATGTTTTTGATGTGGGTTTAATTGTAATCATTGTCAATTTTTTCTCTAGATTAAAAGGGTTGCAGGACTTAAAATAAACCAGGAAATTGAAAAACTAAAGCCACAATTAGCTAAAAGAAGCTAACTACCGTTAGGTGTGGCTAATGCCAGAGAATGTTTGATCGAACAAAAAAGCGAACCCTGGTCCATTTAAAAACCTCGGTTTGACTGCTCCAAAAGCAGGAAGTGGACTACAGCGCAGGGCATTCTGGGTAAATACAACCTAAAAAATGTACTAGCATAATGCTAATAGGAGAAGTGGCTCATGGTCTCTAAGGCCACTCCCTGTTTCTTTACATGTTGTGATGAAGGAAGTTGAACTCGGCATTTTCAGAGGTTTTTGTGTCGTTTCCTTCAGTGATTCTTGGTGCAGCGCCCCCACAGGCCAGGAAGGGAACAAGTTTCTCAAAGAGTTTAGAGAAACAGCAGCTGAAAATATAACAAATGTTGCTTTTTTCCTTCAATTGAAACGACTGGATTATCATCACTTCTACTCACTTTCTTCACTTACTACTCTGCAGTTTTCATTATTTGCATTATTTCAAACGTTAACTTCATGTTCATCTTTGGTCTTCTCAAATCTCCACTTGGTTATTTCAGATGGCCAGTGGTTCTGAGTCCGGTTCTGGTTCTGCTGGAGGTTCTTTTCCTGTTAAAGCGGAGTTTTTCCTCTCCACTGTCGCCCCTGCTGGTGCAGGAGGAGTGAATGCAACAATTCAGTGCATCTGAGTTTAGATAGAAACTATTAAACTACTTTTCTGATAACTAGGATCAGTTGGAATGTACAACGGCGTGTTCGGCCCGTTAAAGAAAGAAGTTAATTTCCATCCAAAACATTCAGAAATTTTGAGAGTAATCTCTGGAATTTTCCCCCCCAAAAAACAAAAAAAAACCCAGGAAATTTCTGAGCTCAAAGTCTAAAATTTGTGAGGAAAAAAAAAAGATTTTTGAGATTTTCATTTACATTTCTAGAAAAAAAGCTTGAAAATTCAAACATTTTCAACTTTTGGGAATCTGAATGTTTTTGTAGAAAATCTTTCAACTTTTGAAGTTCAGAAATGTCTATACTTTTCCTAGATCGAAGCTTAATTTAAGAAATTTTACGTTTTTGGCAGAATTTTGTTCCTTTTTTTCTGCCATGGCTCTGATACACCTTTGTATTTTGCTGTTGTGAACAATATGAACTTTGACTTTGAGGTCAACTAAAAAGAAAAAAGTTTTTTTATCACCTGACTTGTTGGTGATAACCGTCACTTAAAGGTGAATTTCAACAATGAAAACAATCTTCTTATTTTCTGTTTTAAACTCACCAGCTCGATGTCGCGCACGCGCTCGAAGCTCACGGCGGCGGTCAGCGCGCGCGGCGGGAACTCCGTCAGGTACACGCGCTCGGAACTCAGCACCGCGTACATGTAGACCTTGTTGATGACGTCAGAGACCACCACGCACGGTTCGTAGGTTCGGATCCGCTCGTACAGAGCCCGCTCCGTGTTCCGCTTCAGGAACGAGTCCAGCCGGGCATTCCGGCGGGGCAGCAGCGGCAGGAAGTCGGATCGACTCCGAGCCATGACCCGGGGCGCTACTTTCTGCAGCGGATGGAGACAGGACGCGGTTCGGTTCCGCCGTCCATCGCGTCGATTCGTGTTTTCCGAATGAAGCAGGCAGCGGGTCCAGTCAGGTTATGAACTAAACAGGTGAACCGCAAAGAGGGCGCACTGCTTTCTGATTGGTCCGCTTGTTTCCCTAGAGCGCTGCTGATTGGCTGAAAGATAAACCGCTATGTATTAGTTCAGTATGGTTATATATATATTCAGATGTGAATACGTGTGATGTTTGTTGCATATGCTGTTAATAACAATAATAAAACATTTTTTAAAATTGATAGCTTTAGAGATGTTAGAACTTAATAATTTTTTTAACAAATGACATTGTGAATATTTTGTTTTACGTTCCACAATAAAACTAACAATATTAGATGACATGTAGTGTTATCTAATATTGAATATTTAATTTAATAGCTTAATTACATATTAATTTAACAGGTTGAAATGTTACATTAATTAACTTAAGTTGGAAGATTATATGCGGAGAAAATCTGTAATAATCATTTTAGAATTTGTTTTTATTTCTTTATTTATCTGTATTTATTTCATAAATAGGCTTAGTGATGTGATTATTATTTCCCTACTTTTTTTCCTTTCCAAGATGAATTTTCCCCAAAGAAAACAAATAATAATTCTTGTTTCATTTTCATAGAATATTTTCTTTCATTGCTGCGGCCCATAATTTAACTAATAATCTCCTAAACCAGAATAATTGGGCTTGACTACTGCTGTTGTTTCAGTGTTATCGATCTGGGGAGTTCCTGTTGTTTCACAGGAAATAAGTAAAATCCACGCAGAAATAATCAATAATAGCTTTTAACATTTAAAAAAAAATCACAATTTAATGATTGAATGTTCAAAGTAATTATCTATTATTTTAATTAAATAATTCATTATGTATTTACATCCAATTTTATTTTGATACGAGATACAAAAAATATTTTCCCATTATTTATTTATTCCATCTTAGTTTGTTTGACACGCGATAAAGTTTTATTAAACCTCCAAAAAAGCGGAATATTTTCTGAATTTTGTTTTTTGATATGTTGTTTCGCCTTACTGCCGGCAGAGGGCGCCAGAATGCAGTTAATGTAAAACAATTCAATGAGCGAATCGTACAAATTGTTTCAGATATTTTTGAGTTTGTTCTCTTAATATGCTGTATAGAATATTCTAGGTAAATTTTAACTTGATAAATGTTAATTAAGAATTAGCTTAAGGTTTTCTTCAGAGGCTGCGGCTTTTAAATAAACGCTGTGAGTGAAAAGATGAACAGAGTCTCACATGGACAGCATGACAGATGAAGGCTGTGTTGTTTCAGCGCTTTCTGAGAGTCTTTTATAAAAACACTGAGGAAATACAGAGGAAGACTCAAACTCATCTGATCCATTTAATATGCCGCATATTGGAGAAAAAAGTAAATTTCAAGAAAAAACTTGGAAATTTCTCAGCTCTAAAAGTTTAGAATTTGCTAGAAAATTTCAGAAAAGAGGAAATTTCTGAGTTTCAAAAGTGAAAAATTTTCACCTTTCCAAATTTTAAAATTTTCCAAAAGTTAAAAATTTTTCACTTTTGAAACTCAGAAATTTCCATGTTTTTTTCTAACAAATTTTTACTTTTCAACCTCAGATTTTCTTTTTAATTTTCTAAGATTAATCCAACAATTTCTGAGTGTTTTTTAAAGCAAATTTTAAACTTTTGAAACTCAGAAATGTCCTTTTTTTATTTTTGGCAGAAATGTACTCTTCCTTTTTTCTATCTACCCTGACTCTAATACATGAAGCTTCATGAAAGATGACACAAGAAACGCTAAAATATGCCCTCACAAAATCTGTTGTTTTTGTGTGAATTTACAGATGAACAATCAGATTAAGAATTATTCAGTTCATAATCTCTGTATTCTGTTAAATGTAACGCCTAAACCTTAAGAAAAAAACGATTAAAGCAGAAAAATGTGACATTTTCCTATAAAATGCAGACTGTCTCAGTGTTTGTGGATGTTCATCTGTCTGGTTCTGGTCAGCTGACGGGCCGCGCCTCCATCATCGCCATCACTGTGTGTTTGTGTGCAGCTGCAAACAACAACGGTGGGCTGAGCGCTCACAATGCTGCTTTTGTTCTGCAGAAAAGAAGAAAACTGTCCATTTCCCCGAGCAGCCGGGAGAGTTTAAGACAAACACCGACTTCAGCTGGCCGAGACCTTCCTGCCCTCAGAATGAGGCTCAAAGTTCAGATCAAATCCTGCTTTTTCTGTCTTGATTCTCAGATTAAAGCGCTAAAATTATTTAATCCTTACATTTCTTTATTTAAAACAATAAATAAGAAAACCTTTCAACAAATTTGGAAAATGTTACTTAAATGATTTGCTGACAGTTTGGTGTAAAACTGTCACATCAAGTAAACATTACAAAATATAAATTCATTAAATTTTGTATCAAACATTAATGTTCACACATATTTTCAGCTAGAGAGAAAAATGAACTCTTAAACTACAACTTCCTCTTTTTCACAGTGGTTAACATCTGAAACAGAAATAAAATCATTTGAACTCTTTAGAAATGTGTTTAAATAAAATGTTTTAGATTATTTAACTTTTTTTTGCCTTTGCAGTGACTCTGAAATGAGTCACAATGTAAAACTTTTGGCATCGCAGGAGTCACGTAATCAACAACCCAATGTTACTACTAGCGGAAACGACAAAGAAGAAGCCAACAGGAAGTGGCAGGAGGAGGATGATGGTGCAGCAGCATGTTTTAATGACTTATCCTGGGAACAAACTTGTGTTTTTAAATATCCCGCCATTGGGAAATTGTACTTCTTCAACATTGTCGGAATATTAATAAATATCACCAGAAAACAGGAGAAAGACGACAGGAAGTAGCTGATGACATCACGTCTCTTAATGACTTATCATGTGAACAAACTTCTTTACGTGTGATTTTTATTGTGTTGTTTATTTAATGGAAACTCTGCAATCACAAAATTGTGCTTTTTTGACATTAGTGGCACAATAACTATATTTTGCTCACATTTGTCATAAAAAGGCTCTTATTTTGGAATAATCTAATCTAAATCAGCTTATTTTAAATAAAAAGAGCTCAGATGTTTGTGTTTTAAATTAGTGATCATTAATCACCAATATTTACTCGCATGTGTTTGATTGTAGATTGTTCTTCAGTTACCTGATCAATTGCAGTTAAACAGAATATCATTCCTCTTTAGGATTTAATTGTGTTATATTTTAGTTTAATTTATTTTTCATCTTTAATTGAAGAAGACAATAATATCGACCTAGAGATTTTAACCGTGATTTCATTGAGTTTTCACTCCAATTGTCCTCAGTTTAGATGTTTAGCATATTTTACTTTCTTTTGTTTCGAAAATAAAAGACCTTTAAACAAAGGACAAA